>NC_091230.1:1519211-1691711 GCF_040958095.1 Procambarus clarkii | reverse complement strand
TTGAAGACACTCACACCCAGGTACTCCGGAGAGCCTCCGACATGAACACCTTCCTGCTTGTCCACTTCCAGCAGCTGGCGTCCCTCCAGTGAGACGGATGCGTTGGTCACCTTCCCCATCGTCGGCCGTCAGGATGGTGGCCGAGCCATGCCTGCAACACATCACACTCTGAAGCTACCATCCATCACACCTTAACACACCACTACCACACACCAACATACCAGCATAGGAATAAGGGAAGGGAACTATCAGGAGACAGTGCCAAATCATTACGACTATATAGAACTTGTCCGCTGAATGCCGACCTGCACAAAGTGAGACCGTCGCTCTACCGTTCAACCCATGTGGTTGGGTGTATGGATAAAGGAAACTGCAGCTTATAAATGAGTAAAAATAGGAGGCAGCCTATATCTATATCCACCCAACCTTATTTATATATATAAAGGTCTAACCTATGCTTGAAACAATCAAGTGATATTATGTCTATTATGTTTCCTTGTACTAATTTGTTTAAAAAAATAACAATCTTGTTTCCAAACCTGTATTTTTCCAGGTCCTCCCTGTAACACATTAGCACCACATATCACTCAACCATCAACACCCATTACACTGTAAATCCCACATCACCACCCATTACACTCTAAAACCAACATCACCACCCATTACACTCTAAAACCAACATCACCACCCATTACACTCTAACCAACATCACCACCCATTACACTCTAAAACCAACATCACCACCCATTACACTCTAACCAACATCACCACCCATTACACCCTAAAACCAACATCACCACCCATTAAATCAAATGTTTATTTAGGTAAGGTACATACATACAAGAGATTTTACAAAGAATGATGGATTTATAGATAGGGCTAGTACATACAATGCCTAAAGCCACTATTACGCAAAGCGTTTCGGGCATGAAAAACTTTAATGACTAAAGCTTAATACTAAGTGAGCATAAAGAGTAAAATGAAAACATGGAATGAAAACATAGCTGAAAAAGCAGCACAAATACAATTCAGTATTTCTACATAATTCTTCACTTATTTTAATACAATTCTTCACTTACAATACCATATAGTATTCCATATGCAATACCATATGTAATACCATGATAATAGTAGTATGAACCATCTGGTGAACCAAAGTTCACCAGATGGTTCACATACACATTTGTGGAACCTAACACATGACATGTTTGGAGTCTCTGAAGTATGGCCTAGTGCCACTGTAAAATAACTGCAAAATACAAAGCATTAAACTTTTAAATTGTATAATTAAGAGCTGAAATAACCAGTGAAGAATTTCTGGTGTACAAAATTGCAGTATCTGTACTCATTTATATTATACAAATATTTCCCCTGTTAAATAAACAATATTATTAAATATTACACAACTTTAAAACTCACCTGCTTGAGCAAGTATACATATTTTTTGTATAAATATATTCTAATGGATGCCATAAAGCATCACTGATGAGCTGCGGTGGTCGAGGGGTGAGGGGACGCCACGGTGGGCAGCCTCAGCTCAGGCATGACCCTAGGGTGGCATGCGGTACCCCACCAGGAGCCCCCACCATACTTTCCAATCAAACCCCCAGACTGGCACAGCGTAGACTGGGCATTACCAGACCGGGAACAATCCCAGACTGGCACGAGGGGGTATCACTGGGTATTGTCACGCCAGTACCAGAAAGGCACTGACCCGTGTCAGACCGGCACAGAGTACCCAACTGGGCACTGGTACAGGTCACGACCCCAAGTGTACACTCGGTAATAGGATAGATGAAGAGCAATTCATCAAGACCAATTGTGTAACAAGGGAGAGAAAAGAAAGAGACTCACTAGGGAGAGAAAAGAGGGAGAGAGACTCACTAGGGAGAGAAAAGAGGGAGAGAGACTCACTAGGGAGAGAAAAAGAGAGAGAGACTCACCAGGGAGTGTCGAGGGAATCCACTGGCAGCTTCAGCTCCCGCCACATTCACGCGGGAAACACAACAACATTATACACCGTCTCCCTCAAACACTCCCTTAAGAATAATAATATAATAATATATTATCAAATCAAATGTATGATTTAATAATTCACTCATAATAATTGAATAATAATAATGAACTTTTCCACTCGCCCTTCACTCATTATATCTGACTATAACCATCACAGTATGTTAATTATCCTAAGCTATTTATCCTTATCAATGCTGTAACTTATTTATTTTATTAATCTATTTATATATATATACACAAGAAGGTATATTTGGTTTATGAGGTACATAGCATTGAAGTTTTAACATTACACTCTTACCAACATCACCACCCATTACACTCTAAAACCAACATATCACCACCCATTACACTCTAAAACCAACTTCACCACCCATTACACTCTAACCAACATCACCACCCATTACACTCTAAAACCAACATCACCACCCATTACACTCTAAAACCAACTTCACCACCCATTACACTCTAACCAACATCACCACCCATTACACTCTAAAACCAATATCACCACCCATTACACTCTAAAACCAACATCACCACCCATTACACTCTAAAACCAACATATCACCACCCATTACACTCTAAAACCAACTTCACCACCCATTACACTCTAACCAACATCACCACCCATTACACTCTAAAACCAACATCACCACCCATTACACTCTAAAACCAACTTCACCACCCATTACACTCTAACCAACATCACCACCCATTACACTCTAAAACCAATATCACCACCCATTACACTCTAAAACCAACATCACCACCCATTACACTCTAAAACCAACATCACCACCCATTACACTCTAAAACCAACATCACCACCCATTACACTCTAAAACCAATATCACCACCCATTACACTCTAAAACCAACATCACCACCCATTACACTCTAAAACCCACATCTTGAGGTTATCTTGAGATGATTTCGGGGCTTTAGTGTCCCTGCGGCCCGGTCTTCGACCAGGCCTCCACCCCCAGGAAGCAGCTCGTGACAGCTGACTAACACCCAGGTACCTATTTTACTGCTAGGTAACAGGGGCATAGGGTGAAAGAAACTCTGCCCATTGTTTCTCGCCGGCGCCTGCGATTGAACCCAGGACCACAGGATCACAAGTCCAGCGTGTTGTCCGCCCGGCCGACCGGCTCCTCAATCATTATCACCACCAATGGCTGCCCTGCCTGCCCACATCATCAATCATTATCACCACCAATGGCTGCCCTGCCTGCCCACATCATCAATCATTATCACCACCAATGGCTGTCCTGCCTGCCCACATCATCAATCATTATCACCACCAATGGCTGCCCTGCCTGCCCACATCATCAATCATTATCACCACCAATTGCTGCCCTGCCTGCCCATATCATCAATCATTACACCACCAATTAGACTAACACACCACCATCCATTATCCCACAATAACCATCCACCACACTAACAAACCACCTTCACACTGTAACAAAATCATTACATTATAACACCACACGTTGTTATACATGTTATACATATTATACATAATATACATATTATACAACTGAAAGTGGTGGTGGGTCACATTTTGCCCAAACCCCCCTGCAGTTTTCAAAATATCCCAAACATCCCAAATCCGATACCTGAGCCATATTTTGGAGCCAAATTCTGGCTCTCTGCACGTATTCGCAGTTTGAAATTCAGACTTTTTATACCGAAAATATGCCAATTAATGAAAGCGGCAGTGGGTCACATTTTGCCCAAACCCCCATGCAGTTTTCAAAATATCCCAAACATCCCAAATCCGATACCTGAGCCATATTTTAGAGCCAAATTCTGGCTCTCTGCACGTATTCGCAATTTGAATTTCCTACTTTTTATACCGAAAATATGCCAATTAATGAAAGCGGCAGTGGGTCACATTTTGTCCAAACCCCCATGCAGTTTTCAAAATATCCCAAACATCCCAAATCCGATACCTGAGCCATATTTTAGAGCCAAATTCTGGCTCTCTGCACGTATTCGCAGTTTGAAATTCCGGCTTTTTATACCGAAAATATGATAATTACTGAAAGCGGCGGTGGGTCACATTTTGCCCAAACCCCCCCTGCAGTTTTTAAATTATCCCAAACATCCCAAATCCGATACCTGAGCCACATTTTGGAGCCAAATTCTGGCTCTCTGCATGTATTCGCAGTTTGAAATTCCTACTTTTTATACCGAAAATTTGCCAATTACTTAAAGCGGCGGTGGGTCACATTTTGCCCAAAAACCCCTGCAGTTTTCAAAATATCCCAAACATCCCAAATCCGATACCTGAGCCATATTTTAGAGCCAAATTCTGGCTCTCTGCACGTATTCGCAATTTGAATTTCCTACTTTTTATACCGAAAATATGCCAATTAATGAAAGCGGCAGTGGGTCACATTTTGCCCAAACCCCCATGCAGTTTTCAAAATATCCCAAACATCCCAAATCCGATACCTGAATCATATTTTAGAGCCAAATTCTGGCTCTCTGCACGTATTCGCAGTTTGAAATTCCGGCTTTTTAAACCGAAAATATGCCAATTACTGAGAGCGGCGGTGGGTCACATTTTGCCCAAACTCCCCTGCAGTTTTCAAAATATCCCAAACATCCAAAATCCAATACCTGAGCAATATTTTGGAGCCAAATTCTGGCTCTCTGCACGTATTCGCAGTTTGAAATTCTGACTTTTTATACCGAAAATATGCCAATTACTGAAAGCGGCGGTGGGTCACATTTTGCCCAAACCCCCCTGCAGTTTTTAAAATATCCCAAACATCCCAAATTCGATACCTGAGCCATATTTTGGAGCCAAATTCTGGCTCTCTGCACGTATTCGCAGTTTGAAATTCCTACTTTTCATACTGAAAATATACCAATTACTGAAAGCGGCGGTGGGTCACATTTTGCCCAAACCCCCCAGCAGTATTCAAAATATCCCAAACATCCAAAATCCGATACCTGAGCCATATTTTGGAGCCAAATTCTGGCTCTCTGCACGTATTCACAGTTTGAAATTCCGACTTTTTATACCGAAAATATGCCAATTACTGAAAGCGGCGGTGGGTCACATTTTGCCCAAACCCCCCTGCAGTTTTCAAAATATCCCAAACATCCCAAATCCGATACCTGAGTCATATTTTAGAGCCAAATTCTGGCTCTCTGCACGTATTCGCCGTTTGAAATTCCGGCTTTTTAAACCGAAAATATGCCAATTACTGAGAGCGGCGGTGGGTCACATTTTGCCCAAACTCCCCTGCAGTTTTTAAAATATCCCAAACATCCCAAATCCGAAACCTGAGCCATATTTTGGAGCCAAATTCTGGCTCTCTGCACGTATTCGCAGTTTGAAATTCCGAATTATATACTGAAAATATACCAATTACTGAAAGCGGTGATGGGTCACATTTTGACCAAACCCCCCTGCAGTTTTCAAAATATCCCAAACATCCCATATCCGATACCTGAGCCATATTTTAGAGCCAAATTCTGGCTCTCTGCACGTATTCGCAGTTTGAAATTCCGGCTTTTTATACCGAAAATATGCCAATTACTAAAAGCGGCGGTGGGTCACATTTTGCCCAAACCCACCTGCAGTTTTTAGAATAACCCAAACATCCCAAATCCGATACCTGAGCCATATTTTGGAGCTAAATTCTGGCTCTCTGCACGTATTCGCAGTTTGAAATTCAGACTTTTTATACTGAAAATAAACCAATTACTGAGAGCGGCGGTGGGTCACATTTTGCCCAAACCCCCCTGAAGTTTTCAAAATATCCCAAACATCCCAAATCCGATACCTGAGCCATATTTTAGAGCCAAATTCTGCCTCTCTGCACGTATTCGCAGTTTGAAATTCCTACTTTTTATACCGAAAATATGTCAATTAATGAAAGCGGCGGTGGGTCACATTTTGCCCAAACCCCCCTGCAATTTTCAAAATATCCCAAACATCCCAAATCCGATACCTGAGCCATATTTTAGAGCCAAAATCTGGCTCTCTGCACGTATTCGCAGTTTGAAATTCCGGCTTTTTATACCGAAAATCTGATAATTACTGCAAGCGGCGGTGGGTCACATTTTGCCCAAACCCCCATGCAGTTTTCATAATATCCCAAACATCCCAAATCCGATACCTGAGCCATATTTTGGAGCCAAATTCTGGCTCTCTGCACGTATTCGCAGTTTGAAATTCCAGCTTTTTATACCGAAAAATGCCAATTTATTTATTTATTTATTTATTTATTTATTTATTTATTTATTTATTTATTTATTTATTTATTTATATATATACAAGAAGGTACATTGGGTTTGTGAGAATACATTGGATAGTACAGTATTTACATTCTTGTAAAGCCACTAGTACGCGCAGCGTTTCGGGCAGGTCCTTAATCTAGCAGATAATTTTAAGTAGGTAATTTCAATCAGAATTCATAAATGATAAAGACACATTACAAGAGAAAAATGAGATGAGAGAGATAAGTAGGTATATTAAAGCATATTGTTATATTAAAGCTCTGATTGATTACATTGACAGCTTGATTAGTAATTTAAACAAGGTTAATAGACACCATACAGCAGATTGACAGCACATATAAGACAGCAATGATCACAACGGTAAAGATGTTCAGATTGGGTACATAAAGATTGGGAGATTGGGTAGCAATTAATACAGTGCAATTTTAAGGCAAAAAGTGAAAAACTATGAAGATGAAATTAGGTACTTTTTAGTATTGATTTTGAATGATGTAAAAGTTGGACAGCTTTTCAATTCAGTAGGGAGTGAGTTCCATAAACTGGGTCCCTTTATTTGCATAGAGTGTTTACACAGATTAAGTTTAACTCTGGGGATATCAAAGAGATATTTATTTCTGGTGTGGTGATAATGAATTACTGAAAGCGGCGGTGGGACACATTTTGCCCAAACCCCCCCTGCAGTTTTTAAAACAATTTCGCGCTCTTGGCATTCAAAAAAATCATACCCTATGTGCTTCTGGCGGTTCGGGCGCCTACGCGGTAAGACCGAAAAAGTGAACTCTCTTTTGACTGTCCTGACAATAATTGAAGGCGCACGTATTTAAATTTGGTATCACTGTGTTCGCAATAAAATTGTCTATAAGAACATACCTAGAAAATGCCGCCAAAGCATAAGGACTATCAACACCAAATAAAAAACTATTCACATCAATCGCCGAGTACTTGGCGATTGATGTGAATACTTGGCATATGTTGGTATAAAAAGTCGCAATTTCAAACTGCGAATACGTGCAGAGAGCCAGAATTTGGCTCCATAATATGGCTCAGGCCTCGAAATTGGGATATTTGGGATATTTCGGAAACTGCAGGGGAGTTTGTGCAAAATGTGACTCACTGCTGCGTCCAGTACTTGGCATATGTTGGGTATAAAAAGTCGTAATATCAAACTGCGAATACGTGCAGAGAGCCAGAATTTGGCTCCAAAATATGGCTCAGGCCTCGTAATTGGGATATTTGGGATATTTTAAAAACTGCAGGGAGGTTTGGGTCAAATTTGGGTCTGCCTAGCACGAGTTAAGTGCATGGAGACTTAATATGCCATAACTCACAGTGAACCTCAACAGTAATCAACCAAAATTAACCAATTTTCGCCTGCCTTTCTACGACCCTTCAGCGATGTGTTCCCTATACGCTAGGCATCCCTACTATAATTCACCAAGTATCTACCTTTAGAAACGCTACCAAGAATCTATTCGTCGAAAACATGCCCAAACATAACACCAAGCAAGGTAGGGGTGCCTCTCGCTCTGGTTCCATTACTCCTAGAGTTCTGAATGAAACACTGGCAACGTTGCAATCCCCGCCGATGTTGGTAAACACAGCATCCGCTCCCCCTCCTCACTCCCCCCCTTCAACTCACTCACTCGAATCTCTAGCTGTAGAATTCACTCAATCTATGGCTCCCTGTCCAAACTTCAAACCTCTCCGAAGTAATCCATGGCTCCAGAAACTGCACAACCTTGTGAAAATGCAATCAGAAGCTATTTCGGCCCTCCAAGCCACAGTCACCCGACAACAACACCATAGACCGCCTCCTTGAATCGTCGACGAACAACAACCAAGAAATTCACAACATACAAACTGTTGCAAATGGTGCAATGGAACAAATACGTAAGATTCAGGCCGAAGAAACCCTCTCAGCTCAAAGTGACCTCCTTCAAAAGCTGGAAAAACAGATCAATCTCCTTCAGATTCACCAGGCGGCTTCCGAAGATGACCAAGAGCAACAACAACTTCATGACTCCCTGATAATTAGCTCTACTGATCTACCTGATGAACAACAAGGTGAGGATTGCTGTAACATGGCCAACACCCTAATTAATTCAAAGATCAGTGTCAATGTTCAAATCAAATCGGCTATTAGGTTAGATAAAAACAATCCCCGTACCATTAGGAGAATGCTCATCAAACTTGCAAATCCCTCTGTGAAGTCTGACTTCATACAATCAGCTGCTAAGCAAAAAACCAACCTCTATATAAATGAGTGTCTTACAAAGCAGCGTGGATCCCTCCTCTACAGGCTGCGCCAAATTCGCAAACAAAACCCTGGTGTTATCAAGCAGTGCTACACTAGGAATGGTACGATTTTTGCGAAGAAGGAAATTACAGGAAAAAGATATGAAATAAAATGTGACCAACAACTCCTGGCCTTCTTAAGTGATTGTGGTATATCTGAAAACCTGAACCCGACCAATGCCAGTACTTAAAATAACTCTTTCAGTGCCTGAGCCTAACCTAACTTAATCTAACTTTGTCTAAGGTGCTGTCTCTGCCTTACCTTTTACCTAATGTTCTCTCATTCATATAATTTCCTAAATAATCCATCAAGTCTCCATGCACTTATGCAAGCATCTACCTCAGTTTCATTGTAAAATTTTACTCTTAAATCTAATCTTACCCTATTCCAATTATATTTTAAATTTATTTGTATTGATCTATATCATTTATTGAAATCAATTATTGATCTCATTTTTGTTCTTTTAATTAAATTCATACTAATTATAACTTAAAACTAAGCTTAATAAAAATTTTTATCTTTAAGATTATTTTACTTTACAATTATCATTTGTCAAATTTTTTTATACATTCATCTTGACAGTCTCTACTGATTTTTTGTTCTCTCCACCAAACTTGTGTATCCTCCATGGCTATCTAGTGACCTTAATTCTACCTCTAATTGTTTCAATTCTTTTGTTTACTTGCATTTATTGTTGTGTCTTGCCATAATTATTCTCTAATTTAGCAGACTCAATACTTTGTAAGCTCTTATTGTATTGTTATATTATTATATTGTTGTGTTTTGCTATAATTACTTTCTATTTTACAGCAGATTTGCTTTCATCTGTTCCTGTAACTGCTCATCTTATTGTATCGTGACATTCTTATCTATATTGATATATATTATCTATCTATTGTTACTTACAGTGTACCTGAGAGTACTTGTAAGCAATCTACCTCATTTTTCATTTTTGCTCAATTTGTTTTTGTATTGCTTAGTCTTGTTTATATTTTTGTTTTGTATATCTATATCTTGTGTTTTGTATAGTCCATGTTTATATGTTTTTTCTTTAATCTCATTTATTACCTAGGTTTCCTAGCCTAGCCATACTCCCTTACTCCATTGTACCCCTGTAAGCCCCTTTTGTGTTTGTTTTGCACAGTATTGTGTACATTTTTTTTCCCTATTTTATTGCTTATTTCTACCTTATAATCTGCCTTTCTTTCCTTGTTTTTCCTGCAATCAGCTTTTTTTAATGCAGTCAAGTATAGACCCAGAACTTAACCTCTTATCCACTATCTATGACAATAATCACTTTAATGATCTAAATTGCAGATATTTTGCAGCACATGATGTAAACAATGTAGTAACTCATAATCACAATATCTCTGTAATCAATTTGAATGTTAGATCCCTAGGTAAACACTTCGATGATGTTAGTGCCTTGATTGAAGCTATTGACAACAAATTCTCTTTTATTATACTTACTGAAACATGGTTGAAAGAGGATACTACTCAACTCTTTAACATGCCTAACTACTCAGCAATTCACAACTGTCGTCAACTTCAGAGAGGTGGTGGCACTGTTCTTTACTACCACCATGAACTAACATGCTTAAAAGAAATTAGAACTAGAGACTGCTATGGGGAGTATATCTTCGCCAGCTTCAGAGTCAAGGGTGCCGAGTCTGTCCTGTCTGTGGGTGCAGTTTATAGAATTCCTAACACTGATGTGTCCGAATTCAACTCAAACCTTAGAAATCTAATACTTGATAACAGACTGAACAAAAACCACCTAATTATCGCAGGGGACTTTAATATTGACCTCTGCGAGCCAGAACACCCTACTGCTGTTAGCTTCCTCAACTGTATGAACTCCTGCTTCCTCATACCCTTAATCACTAGACCAACTAGAATCACTGATAGCACTGCCACGACTCTAGATCACATCTGGACAAACATAACCTCTCCGCTTACTTCAGGTATAATCACCGATAGCACTACAGACCATTACCCCACATTTCTCTTAACTAACATTAGCAAACCACCTCTTGAGTCAAGAGAGATACGTTTTAGACTACACAATGAAACTGCTATAGACAATTTTATAACTGCTACTGATAATGTCAACTGGGAGTCCGAGTTAGGTAACATAGAGGACATCAACCTAGCAGTTCAATCTTTTCTTCAAAAAACTCTTAGCCTTTATAATACCCACTGTCCTATGCTTACAAAACAAGTCACAACCAAAAGGCTTAACAATCCCTGGCTTACAACGGGAATACTTAAATCTATTAATAAAAAACATGACCTTGAGAAGAAGTATAGGTTAGGAATTGTCTCCAAAGAATTCTCAAAGAATTACTCATTATTGCTATCTAAGATAATTAGACGAGCCAAAACGAAATACTACGAAGATAAATTTACCCAAATAAAGAGCAACATTAAACAAACTTGGAGAACAATTTCACAAATATTGGGATCAAAGAAGTCTATAAATAACAAACCAACACTCCTGTCTAATAACGATGGTCAGCTTTCAGCCTCTGATTCTGCTATTGAGTTCAATAGGTTCTTTTCTTCCCTTGCTAATGATATTCCATCTTCCAGTACTGACATTAAGGACTATCTTACAGGTAACTATCCACAGTCTCTGTACCTAAAGCCTATTAATTCCACTGACGTCAATGAGATAATCCTTTCCCTTAAAACCAAGTCTGGTGCCCTTGAGGAGATACCAACTTTAATCTACAAAAAAGCCTCCAGATCTTTATCCCCTGCTATTGCTTTGCTCTTCAACAAGTCACTTGAACTCCAAACCTTTCCAGATATTCTAAAAAAAGCGAGAGTAACGCCTGTCCACAAATGTGGTGATCTCACAGATGTTAACAACTACAGACCTATATCAATCCTGCCAAATTTGTAAAAAAATTTTGAAAAACTAATCTATAAGCAGCTTTACTCATATCTAGCCAAACTCAATATACTTAGCCCTTGCCAATATGGCTTCAGGCCCCAAAAAAGCACTAACGATGCACTTATTAGTATGCTTAACTCGATTCATACAGCTCTTGATCAAAATGAGTTCCCTGTTGGGTTATTTGTGGACCTGCGTAAAGCTTTCGATACTGTCAACCACCAAAACCTTCTTCTTAAATTACATCATTATGGTGTCAGAGGACACTCCCTACAATACCTCAAATCCTACCTTACTGACAGGCTCCAATGTGTTTCTGTGAATAATACAATTTCTCCCACACTACCCATCAACATTGGTGTTCCCCAGGGCAGCATACTTGGCCCTCTCCTCTTTCTCATCTACATTAATGACCTTCCAAATGCCTCCCAACACCTCAAACCAATTCTATTTGCTGATGACACAACCTTCATTTACTCCAGTCCTGATCCCCTTGCTCTAAATGCCACAGTAAATACTGAGCTTAATAAAGTCCATCTGTGGCTAACTGCCAACAAACTCACCCTTAACATTGAGAAAACTTTCTATATTCTGTTTGGCAATAAATCCTCTAATCAAATAAATCTCAAAATAAACAATACCCAAATTTGTAACAAATTAGATGGCAAATTCCTTGGCATTCTCATTGACCACAAGCTGAATTTCCAGGGACACATTCTAAACATATCAAAAAAAGTTTCAAAAACTGTGGGCATTCTTTCTAAGATAAGATATTATGTACCACGCCCTGCCCTGGTGACACTCTATTACTCCCTTATCTATCCATATCTCAACTATGGTATTTGTGCTTGGGGCTCTACTACCCAAAATCACTTACGTCCTCTAATTACTCAACACAAAGCTGCTATTAGGACAATATCCAATTCTGGCCCCAGACATCACTCGGTACCCCTACTCAAATCTCTGAATATGTTAGACATTAAGTCACTGCACATTCTCTCATGTGTATTATACATATATAAAACGTTAAACTATAATGCCAATCCTGATCTCAAAAGCTTCATAGAAGGTTGTAACAGAACCCATGAGCACCACACCAGAAATAAATACAGTTTTGATATTCCTAGAGTACGACTAAATCAAACCAGAAATGCTCTACAAATCAAGGGGCCCAGAATGTGGAATGACCTTCCCAACCATGTTAAAGACCATGTTTAAAGACCTTCTCAACCAGTTTAAGTTAAAAACGAAGCTGTACCTAATAAATTCCATGTAACCCACCTTACCCCTCTGTTGTCAACCCATGTATGTTTTTTGTTTTTTTTGTTTTTCAAATCAACGCTGTTTGAATGTAATTTTCTGTAATAATTTGTAATTGTATTTGTGCTGCTTTTTCAACAATGTTCCCCCGTCTTTTACCTCTATTTTTTATATGTACTCATCACATCTTTTCTTTTTACCCATTAGTTTTAAGCTTTAGTCATTAATGTTTTTCCTGCCCGAAACGCTTTGCGTAATAGTGGCTTTAGGCATTGTATGTACTAGCTCTATCTATAAAGCCAACAAACTTTGTAAAATCTCTTTATGTATGTACCTCTCTTATGTACCTCATACATTTTACGTATGTAAAAACTCTTTATGTATTATAAATGTGACCAAACGTGGCTTTCAGTACTTGGCATATGTAGGGTATAAAAAAGTCGCAATTTCAAACTGCGAATACGTGCAGAGAGCCAGAATTTGGCTCCAAAATATGGCTCAAGCCTCGAAATTGGGATATTTGGGATATTTCGAAAACTGCAGGGGAGTTTGTGCAAAATGTGACTCACTGCCGCTTTCAGTACTTGGCATATGTTGGGTATAAAAAGTCGTAATATCAAACTGCGAATACGTGCATAGAGCCAGAATTTGGCTCCAAAATATGGCTCAGGCCTCGAAATTGGGATGTTTGGGATATTTTGAAAACTGCAGGGGAGTTTGTTCAAAATGTGACTCACTGCTGCTTTCAGTACTTGGCATATGTTGGGTATAAAAAGTCGTAATATCAAACTGCGAATACATGCAGAGAGCCAGAAATTGGCTCCAAAATATGGCTCATGCCTCGAAATTGGGATATTTTGAAAACTGCGAGGAGGTTTGGGACAAATGTGACCAAACGCCGCTTTCAGTACTTGGCATATGTTGGGTATAAAAAGACGTAATTTCGAACTGCGAATACGTGCAGAGAGCCAGAATTTGGCTCCAAAATATGGCTCAGGCCTCGAAATTGGGATATTTGGGATATTTTGAAAACTGCAGGGATGTTTGGGGCAAATGTTACCAAACGCCGCTTTCAGTACTTGGCATATGTTGGGTATAAAAAGATGTAATTTCAAACTGCGAATACGTGCAGATGGCCAGAATTTGGCTCCAAAATATGGCTCAGGCCTCGAAATTGGGATATTTAGGATATTTCTAGAACTGCAGGGGAGTTTGTGCAAAATGTGACTCACTGCCGCTTTCAGGACTTGGCATATGTTGGGTATAAAAATTCGTAATATCAAACTGCGAATACGTGCATAGAGCCAGAATTTGGCTCCAAATTATGGCTCAGGCCTCGAAATTGGGATGTTTGGGATATTTTGAAAACTGCAGGGAGGTTTGGGACAAATGTGACCAAACGCCGCTTTCAGTACATGGCATATGTTGGTATAAAAAAGTCGCAATTTCAAACTGCGAATACGTGCAGAGAGCCAGAATTTGGCTCCAAAATATGGCTCAGGTCTCGTAATTGGGATATTTTCAAAACTGCAGTGGAGTTTGTGCAAAATGTGACTCACTGCTGCGTCCAGTACTTGGCATATGTTGGTTATAAAAAGTCGTAATATGAAACTGCGAAGACGTGCAGAGAGCCAGAATTTGGCTCCAAAATATGGCTCAGGCCTCGTAATTGGGATATTTGGGATATTTTGAAAACTGCAGGAAGGTTTGGGACAAATGTGACCAAACGTCGCTTTCAGTACTTGGCATATGATGGGTATAAAAAAGTCGCAATTTCAAACTGCGAATACGTGCAGAGAGCCAGAATTTGGCTCCAAAATATGGCTCAGGCCTCGAAATTGGGATATTTGGGATATTTCGAAAACTGCAGGGGAGTTTGTGCAAAATGTGACTCACTGCCGCTTTCAGTACTTGGCATATGTTGGGTATAAAACGTCGTAATATCAAACTGCGAATACGTGCATAGAGCCAGAATTTGGTTCCAAAATATGGCTGAGGCCTTGAAATTGGGATGTTTGGGATATTTTGAAAACTGCGGGGAGGTTTGGGACAATGTGACCAAACGCCGCTAATTAGGACTTGGCATATGTTGGGTATAAAAATCATAATTTCAAACTGCGAATACGTGCATAGAGCCAGAATTTGGCTCCAAAATATGGCTCAGGCCTCAAAATTGGGATATTTGGGATATTTTGAAAACTGCGGGGAGGTTTGGGACAATGTGACCAAACGCCGCTTTCAGTACTTGGCATATGTTGTGTATAAAAAGACGTAGTTTCGAACTGCGAATACGTGCAGAGGGCCAGGATTTGGCTCCAAAATATGACTCAGGCCTCGAAATTGGGATATATTGCATATTTTGAAAACTGCGGGGAGCTTTGGGACATATGTGACCAAACGCCGCTTTCAGTACTTGCATATGTTGGGTATAAAAAGACGTAATTTCGAACTGCGAATACGTGCATAGAGCCAGAATTTGGCTCCAAAATATGGCTCAGGCCTCGAAATTGGGATATTTGGGATATTTTGAAAATTGGAGGGGAGTCTGTGCAAAATGTGACTTACTGCCGCTTTCAGTCCTTGGCATATGTTGGGTATAAAAAGACGTAATTTCGAACTGCGAATACGTGCATAGAGCCAGAATTTGGCTCCAAAATATGGCTCAGGCCTCGATATTGGGATGTTTGGGATATTTTGAAAACTGATGGAAGGTTTGGGACAAATGTGACCAAACGCCGCTTTCAGTACTTGGCATATGTTGGGTATAAAAAAAGTCGTAATTTCAAACTGCGAACACGTGCAGAGAGCCTGAATTTGGCTCCAAAATATGGCTCAGGCCTCGAAATTGGGATATTTGGGATAATTTGAAAACTGCAGGGGAGTTTGTGCAAAATGTGACTCACTGCCGCTTTCAGGACTTGGCATATGTTGGGTATAAAAATTCTTAATATCAAACTGCGAATACGTGCATAGAGCCAGAATTTGGCTCCAAATTGTGGCTCAGGCCTCGAAATTAGGATGTTTAGGATATTTTGAAAACTGCAGGGAGGTTTGGGACAAATGTGACCAAACGCTGCTTACAGTACTTGGCATATGTTGGTATAAAAAAGTCGTAATTTCAAACTGCGAATACGTGCAAAGAGCCAGAATTTGGCTCCATAATATGGCTCAGGCCTCGAAATTGGGATATTTGGGATATTTTGAAAACTGCAGGGGAGTTTGTGCAAAATGTGACTCACTGCCGCTTTCAGGACTTGGCATATGTTGGGTATAAAAAGTGGTAATTTCAAACTGCGAATACGTGCAGAGAGCCAGAATTTGGCTCCAAAATATGACTCAGGCCTCGAAATTGGGAAGTTTGGGATATTTTGAAAACTGCAGGGGAGTTTGGGACAAATATGACCAAACGCCGCTTTCAGTACTTGACATATGTTGGGTATAAAAAAGTAGCAATTTCAAACTGCGAATACGTGCAGAGAGCCAGAAATTGGCACCAAAATTTGGCTCAGGCCTCGAAATTGGGACGTTTGGGATATTTTGAAAACTGCAGGGGAGTTTGTGCAAAATGTGATTCACTGCCGCTTTCAGGACTTGGCATATGTTGGGTATAAAAATTCGTAATATCAAATTGCGAATACGTGCAGAGAGCCAGAATTTGGCTCCAAATTATGGTTCAGGCCTCGAAATTGGGATGTTTGGGATATTTTGAAAACTGCAGGGAGGTTTGGGACAAATGTGACCTAACGCCGCTTTCAGTACATGGCATATGTTGGTATAAAAAAGTCGCAATTTCAAACTGCGAATAAGTGCAGAGAGTCAGAATTTGGCTCCATAATATGGGTCAGGCCTCGAAATTAGTTAGTTTGGGATATTTTGAAAACTGCAGAGGAGTTTGTGCAAAATGTGATTCACTGCCGCTTTCAGGACTTGGCATATGTTGGGTATAAAAAGTCGAAATATCAAACGGCGAATACGCACAGAAAGCCAGAATTTGGCTCCAAATTATGGTTCAGGCCTCGAAATTGGGATGTTTGGGATACTTTGAAAACTGCAGGGAGGTTTGGGACAAATGTGACCAAACGCCGCTTTCAGTACATGGCATATGTTGGTATAAAAAAGTCGCAATTGAAACTGCGAATAGGTGCAGAGAGTCAGAATTTGGCTCCATAATATGGCTCAGGCCTCAAAACAAGGAAGTTTGGGATATTTTGAAAACTGCAGGAATGTTTGTGCAAAATGTGATTCACTGCCGCTTTCAGGACTTGGCATATGTTGGGTATAAAAAGTCGTAATATCAAACTGCGAATACGTGCAAAGAGCCAGAATTTGGCTCCAAAATATGGCTCAGGCCTCAAAATAGGGATATTTGGCATATGCTGAAAACTGCAGGAAGGTTTGGGACAAATGTGACCAAACGCCGCTCTCAGTACTTGGCATATGTTGGGTATAAAAAGACGTAATTTCGAACTGCGAATATGTGCAGAGAGCCAGAATTTGGCTCCAAAATATGACTCAGGCCTCGAAATTGGGATATTTGGCATATTTTGAAAACTGCAGGGATGTTTGGGACAAATGTGTCCAAACGCTGCTTTCAGTACTTGCAATATGTTGGGTATAAAAAGATGTAATTTCAAACTGCGAATACATGTAGAGAGCCAGAATTTGGGTCCAAAATATGGCTCAGGCTTCGAAATATGGATATTTGCGATATTTTGAAAACTGGAGGGGAGTTTGGGCAAAATGTGACTCACTGCCGCTTTCATTACTTGGCATATGTTGGGTATAAAAAGTGGCAATTTCAAACTGCGAATACGTGCAGAGATCCAGAATTTGGCTCCAAAATATGGCTCAGGCCTCGAAATTGGGATATTTGGGATATTTCAAAAACTGCAGGGGAGTTTGTGCAAAATGTGACTCACTGCCGCTTTCAGGACTTAGCATTTTTTGGGTGTAAAAAGTCGTAATATCAAACTGCGAATACGTGCAGAGATCCAGAATTTGGCTCCAAAATATGGCTCAGGCCTCGATATTGGGATGTTTGGGATATTTTGAAAACTGGAGGGAAGTCTGTGCAAAATGTGACTTACTGCCGCTTTCAGTCCTTGGCATATGTTGGGTATAAAATTCGTAATATCAAACTGCGAATACGTGCAGAGAGCCAGAATTTGGCTCCAAAATATGGCTCAGGCCTCGATATTGGGATGTTTGGGATATTTTGAAAACTGCAGGAAGGTTTGGGACAAATGTGACCAAATGCCGCTTTCAGTACTTCGCATATGTTGGGTATAAAAAGGTCGTAATTTCAAACTTCGAATACGTGCAGAGAGCCTGAATTTGGCTACAAAATATGGCTCAGGCTTCGAAATTGGGATATTTGGAATAATTCGAAAACTGGAGGGAAGTCTGTGCAAAATGTGACTTACTGCCGCTTTCAGTCCTTGGCATATGTTGGGTATAAAATTCGTAATATCAAACTGCGAATACGTGCATAGAGCCAGAATTTGGCTCCAAATTATGGCTCAGGCCTCGAAATTGAGATGTTTGGGATATTTTGAAAACTGCAGAGAGGTTTGCGACAAATGTGACCAAACGCCGCTTTCAGTACTTGGCATATGTTGGGTATAAAAAGTCGTAATATCAAACTCCGAATACGTGCTAAGAACCAGAATTTGGATCCAAAATATGGCTCAGGCCTCGAAATTGGGATGTTTGGGATATTTTGAAAACTGCAGGTAGGTTTGGGACAAATGTGACCAAACACCGCTTTCAGTACTTGGCATATGTTGGTATAAAAAAGTCGCAATTTCAAACTGCGAATACGTGCAGAGAACCAGAATTTGGCTCCATAATATGGCTCAGGCCTCGAAATTGAGATATTTGGCATATTTCGAAAACTGCAGGGGAGTTTGTGCAAAATGTGACTCACTGCCGATTTCAGTACTTGGCATATGTCGGGTATAAAAAGTCGCAATATCAAACTGCGAATACGTGCAGAGAGCCAGAATTTTGTTCCAAAATATGGCTCAGGCCTCGAAATTGGGATATTTGGGATATTTTAAAAACTGCAGGGATGTTTGGGACAAATGTGACCAAATGCCGCTTTCAGTACTTGGCATATGTTGGGTATAAAAAGTCGTAATATCAAACTGCGAATACGCGCTAAGAACCAGAATTTGGCTCCAAAATATGGCGCAGGCCTCGAAATTGTGTTATTTGGGATATTTTGAAAACTGCAGGGAGGTTTGGGACAAATGTGACCAAACGTCGCTTTCAGTACTTGGCATATGTTGGGTATAAAAAGATGTAATTTCAAACAGCGAATACGTGCAGAGAGCCAGAATTTGGGTCCAAAATATGACTCAGGCCCCGAAATTGGGATATTTGCGTTATTTTGAAAACTGGAGGGGAGTTTGGGCAAAATGTGACTCACTGCCGCTTTCATTACTTGGCATATGTTGGGTATAAAAAAGTCGCAATTTCAAACTGCGAATACGTGCAGAGATCCAGAATTTGGCTCCAAAATATGGCTCATGCCTCGAAATTGGGATATTTGGGA
The DNA here is from genome assembly GCF_040958095.1 of Procambarus clarkii. Lineage (NCBI taxonomy): Eukaryota > Metazoa > Arthropoda > Malacostraca > Decapoda > Cambaridae > Procambarus > Procambarus clarkii. The sequence continues at coordinate 1,672,422 of NC_091230.1, read as the reverse complement.
TATTTCAAAAACTGCAGGGAAGTTTGTGCAAAATGTGACTCACTGCCGCTTTCAGGACTTGGCATATGTTGGGTATAAAAATTCGTAATATCAAACTGCGAATAGGTGCATAGAGCCAGAATTTGGCTCCAAATTATGGCTCAGGCCTCGAAATTGGGATGTTTGGGATATTTTGAAAACTGCAGGGAGGTTTGGGACAAATGTGACCAAACACCGCTTTCAGTACTTGGCATATGTTGGTATAAAAAAGTCGCAATTTCAAACTGCGAATACGTGCAGAGAGCCAGAATTTGGCTCCATAATATGGCTCAGGCCTCAAAATTGAGATATTTGGCATATTTCGAAAACTGCAGGGGAGTTTGTGCAAAATGTGACTCACTGCCGCTTTCAGGACTTAGCATACGTTGGGTATAAAAAGTCGTAATATTAAACTGCGAATACGTACATAGAGCCAGAATTTGGCTCCAAAAAATGGCTCAGGCCTCGAAATTGGGATAAATGGGATATTTTGAAAACTGGAGGGGAATATGTGCAAAATGTGACTTACTGCCGCTTTCAGTACTTGGCATATGTTGGGTATAAAATTCGTAATTTCAAACTGCGAATACGTGCAGAGAGCCAGAATTTGGCTCCAAAATAAGGCTCAGGCCTCGATATTGGGATGTTTGGGATATTTTGAAAACTGCAGGAAGGTTTGGGACAAATGTGACTAAACGCCGCTTTCAGTACTTCGCATATGTTGGTTATAAAAAAGTCGTAATTTCAAACTGCGAATACGTGCAGAGAGCCAGAATTTGGGTCCAAAATATGGCTCAGGCCTCGAAATTGGGATATTTGGGATATTTTGAAAACTGCTGGGGAGTTTGTGCAAAATGTGACTCACTGCCGCTTTCAGGACTTGGCATATGTTGGGTATAAAATTTCGTAATATCAAACTGCAAATACGTGCATAGAGCCAGAATTTCGCTCCAAATTATGGCTCAGGCCTCGAAATTGGGATGTTTGGGATATTTTGAAAACTGCAGTGAGGTTTGGGACAAATGTGACCAAACGCCGCTTTCAGTACTTGGCATATGTTGGTATAAAAGAGTCGCAATTTCAAACTGCGAATACGTGCAAAGAGCCAGATTTTGGCTCCATAATATGGCTCAGGCCTCGAAATTGGGATATTTGGGATATTTTGAAAACTGCAGGGAAGTTTGTGCAAAATGTGACTCACTGCCGCTTTCAGGACTTGGCATATGTTGGGTATAATACGTGGTAATTTCAAACTGCGAAGACGTGCAGAGAGCCAGAATTTGGCTCCAAAATATGACTCAGGCCTCGAAATTGGGTTATTTGGCATATTTTGAAAACTGCAGGGAAGTTTGTGCAAAATGTGACTCACTGCCGCTTTCAGGACTTGGCATATGTTGGGTATAAAAAGATGTAATTTCAAACTGCGAATAAGTGCAGAGAGCCAGAATTTGGGTCCAAAATATGACTCAGGCCTCGAAATTGGGAAGTTTGGGATATTTTGAAAACTGCAGAGGAGTTTGGGACAAATATGACCAAACGCGGCTTTCAGTACTTGGCATATGTTGGTTATAAAAAGTCGTAATATCAAACTTCGAATACGTGCAAAGAGCCAGAATTTGGCTCCAAAATATGGCTCAGGCCTCGAAATTGGGATATTTGGCATATTTTGAAAACTGCAGGTAGGTTTGGGACAAATGTGACCAAACACCGCTTTCAGTACTTGGCATATGTTGGTATAAAAAAGTCGCAATTTCAAACTGCGAATACGTGCAGAGAACCAGAATTTGGCTCTATAATATGGCTCAGGCCTCGAAATTGAGATATTTGGCATATTTCGAAAACTGCAGGGGAGTTTGGGACAAATATGACCAAACGCCGCTTACAGTACTTGGCATATGTTGGGTATAAAAATTCGTAATATCAAACTGCGAATACGTGCATAGAGCCAGAATTTAGCTCCAAATTATGACTCAGGCCTCGAAATTGGGATGTTTGGGATATTTTGAAAACTGCAGTGAGGTTTGGGACAAATGTGACCAAACGCCTCTTTCAGTACTTGGCATATGTTGGTATAAAAAAGTCGCAATTTCAACTGCGAATACATGCAAAGAGCCAGATTTTGGCTCCATAATATGGCTCAGGCCTCGAAATTGGGTTATTTGGCATATTTTGAAAACTGCAGGGAAGTTTGTGCAAAATGTGACACACTGCCGCTTTCGGGACTTGGCATATGTTGGGTATGAAAAGATGTAATTTCAAACTGCGAATACGTGCAGAGCCAGAATTTGGGTCCAAAATATGAATCAGGCCTCGAAATTGGGAAGTTTGGGATATTTTGAAAACTGCAGAGGAGTTTGGGACAAATATGACCAAACGCCGCTTACAGTACTTGGCATATGTTGGGTATAAAAAGTCGTAATATCAAACTGCGAATACGTGCAAAGAGCCTGAATTTGGCTCCAAAATATGGCTCAGGCCTCGAAATTGGGATATTTGGCATATTTTGAAAACTGCGGGGAGGTTTGGGACAAATGTGACCAAACGCCGCTTTCAGTACTTGGCATATGTTGGTATAAAAATTCGCAATTTCAAACTGCGAATACGTGCAGAGAGCCAGAATTTGGCTCCAAAATATGGCTAAGGCCTCGAAATTGGGACGTTTGGGATATTTTGAAAACTTCAGGGGAGTTTGTGTGAAATGTGACTCGCTGCCGATTTCAGTACTTGGCATATGTCGGGTATAAAAAGTCGTAATATCAAACTGCGAATACGTGCAGAGAGCCAGAATTTGGTTCCAAAATATGGCTCAGGCCTCGAAATTGGGATATTTGGGATATTTTAAAAACTGCAGGGATGTTTGGGACAAATGTGTCCAAACGCCGCTTTCAGTACTTGGCATATGTTGGGTATAAAAAGATGTAATTTCAAACTGCGAATACATGCAGAGAGCCAGAATTTGGGTCCAAAATATGGCTCAGGCCTCGAAATTGGGATATTTGCGTTATTTTGAAAACTGGAGAGGAGTTTGGGCTAAATGTGACTCACTGCCGCTTTCATTACTTGGCATATGTTGGGTATAAAAAAGTCGCAATTTCAAACTGCGAATACGTGCAGAGATCCAGAATTTGGCTCCAAAATATGGCTCAGGCCTCGAAATTGGGATATTTGGGATATTTTGAAAACTGGAGAGGAGTCTGTGCAAAATGTGACTTACTGCCGCTTTCAGTACTTGGCATATGTTGGGTATAAAATTCGTAATATCAAACTTCGAATACGTGCAGAGAGCCAGAATTTGGCTCCAAAATAAGGCTCAGGCCTCGATATTGGGATGTTTGGGATATTTTGAAAACTGCAGAAAGGTTTGGGACAAATGTGACCAAACGCCGCTTTCAGTACTTGGCATATGTTGGTATAAAAAAGTCGCAATTTCAAACTGCGAATACGTGCAAAGAGCCAGATTTTGGCTCCATAATATGGCTCAGGCCTCGAAATTGGGATATTTGGGATATTTTGAAAACTGCAGGGAAGTTTGTGCAAAATGTGACTCACTGCCGCTTTCAGGACTTGGCATATGTTGGGTAAAATACGTGGTAATTTCAAACTGCGAAGACGTGCAGAGAGCCAGAATTTGGCTCCAAAATATGACTCAGGCCTCGAAATTGGGTTATTTGGCATATTTTGAAAACTGCAGGGAAGTTTGTGCAAAATGTGACTCACTGCCGCTTTCAGGACTTGGCATATGTTGGGTATAAAAAGATGTAATTTCAAACTGCGAATACGTGCAGAGAGCCAGAATTTGGGTCCAAAATATGACTCAGGCCTCGAAATTGGGAAGTTTGGGATATTTTGAAAACTGCAGGGGAGTTTGGGACAAATATGACCAAACGCGGCTTTCAGTACTTGGCATATGTTGGTTATAAAAAGTCGTAATATCAAACTTCGAATACATGCAAAGAGCCAGAATTTGGCTCCAAAATATGGCTCAGGCCTCGAAATTGGGATATTTGGCATATTTTGAAAACTGCAGGTAGGTTTGGGACAAATGTGACCAAACACCGCTTTCAGTACTTGGCATATGTTGGTATAAAAAAGTCGCAATTTCAAACTGCGAATACGTGCAGAGAACCTGAATTTGGCTCCATAATATGGCTCAGGCCTCGAAATTGAGATATTTGGCATATTTCGAAAACTGCAGGGGAGTTTGTGCAAAATGTGACTCACTGCCGCTTTCAGGACTTAGCATATGTTGTGTATAAAAAGTCGTAATATTAAACTGCGAATACGTGCAGAGAGCCAGAACTTGGCTCCAAAATAAGGCTCAGGCCTCGATATTGGGATAAATGGGATATTTTGAAAACTGGAGGGGAGTATGTGCAACATGTGACTTACTGCCGCTTTCAGTACTTGGCATATGTTGGGTATAAAATTCGTAATATCAAACTGCGAATACGTGCAGAGAGCCAGAATTTGGCTCCAAAATAAGGCTCAGGCCTCGATATTGGGATGTTTGGGATATTTTGAAAACTGCAGGAAGGTTTGGGACAAATGTGACCAAACGCCGCTTTCAGTACTTCGCATATGTTGGTTATAAAAAAGTCGTAATTTCAAATTGCGAATACGTGCAGAGATCCAGAATTTGGGTCCAAAATATGAATCAGGCCTCGAAATTGGGAAGTTTGGGATATTTTGAAAACTGCAGAGGAGTTTGGGACAAATATGACCAAACGCCGCTTACAGTACTTGGCATATGTTGGGTATAAAAAGTCGTAATATCAAACTGCGAATACGTGCAAAGAGCCAGAATTTGGCTCCAAAATATGGCTCAGGCCTCGAAATTGGGATATTTGCGTTATTTTGAAAACTGGAGAGGAGTTTGGGCTAAATGTGACTCACTGCCGCTTTCATTACTTGGCATATGTTGGGTATAAAAAAGTCGCAATTTCAAACTGCGAATACGTGCAGAGATCCAGAATTTGGCTCCAAAATATGGCTCAGGCCTCGAAATTGGGATATTTGGGATATTTTGAAAACTGGAGAGGAGTCTGTGCAAAATGTGACTTACTGCCGCTTTCAGTACTTGGCATATGTTGGGTATAAAATTCGTAATATCAAACTTCGAATACGTGCAGAGAGCCAGAATTTGGCTCCAAAATAAGGCTCAGGCCTCGATATTGGGATGTTTGGGATATTTTGAAAACTGCAGAAAGGTTTGGGACAAATGTGACCAAACGCCGCTTTCAGTACTTCGCATATGTTGGTTATAAAAAAGTCGTAATTTCAAATTGCGAATACGTGCAGAGAGCCAGAATTTGGGTCCAAAATATGGCTCAGGCCTCGAAATTGGGATATTTGGCATATTTTGAAAACTGCGGGGAGGTTTGGGACAAATGTGACCAAACGCCGCTTTCAGTACTTGGCATATGTTGGTATAAAAAAGTCGCAATTTCAAACTGCGAATACGTGCAGAGAGCCAGAATTTGGCTCCAAAATATGGCTCAGGCCTCGAAATTGGGACGTTCGGGATATTTTGAAAACTGCAGGGGAGTTTGTGTGAAATGTGACTCACTGCCGATTTCAGTACTTGGCATATGTCGGGTATAAAAAGTCGTAATATCAAACTGCGAATACGTGCTAAGAGCCAGAATTTGGCTCCAAAATATGGCTCAGACCTCGAAATTGGGATATTTGGCATATTTTGAAAACTGCGGGGAGGTTTGGGACAAATGTGTCCAAACGCCGCTTTCAGTACTTGGCATATGTTGGGAATAAAAAGACGTAATTTCGAACTGCGAATACGTGCAGAGAGCCAGAATTTAGCTCCAAAATATGGCTCAGGCCTCGAAATTGGGATATGTGGGATATTTTAAAAACTGCAGGGATGTTTGGGACAAATGTGACCAAACGCCGCTTTCAGTACTTGGCATATGTTGGGTATAAAAAGTCGTAATATCAAACTGCGAATACGTGCTAAGAACCAGAATTTGGCTCCAAAATATGGCTCAGGCCTCGAAATTGGGTTATTAGGGATATTTTGAAAACTGCAGGGAGGTTTGGGACAAATGTGACCAAACGTCGCTTTCAGTACTTGGCATATGTTGGGTATAAAAAGATGTAATTTCAAACTGCGAATACGTGCAGAGAGCCAGAATTTGGGTCCATAATATGACTCTGGCCCCGAAATTGGGATATTTGCGTTATTTTGAAAACTGGAGGGGAGTTTGGGCAAAATGTGACTCACTGCCGCTTTCATTACTTGGCATATGTTGGGTATAAAAAAGTCGCAATTTCAAACTGCGAATACGTGCAGAGATCCAGAATTTGGCTCCAAAATATGGCTCAGGCCTCGAAATTGGGATATTTGGGATATTTCAAAAACTGCAGGGAAGTTTGTGCAAAATGTGACTCACTGCCGCTTTCAGGACTTGGCATATGTTGGGTATAAAATTCGTAATTTCAAACTGCGAATACGTGCAGAGAGCCAGAATTTGGCTCCAAAATAAGGCTCAGGCCTCGATATTGGGATGTTTGGGATATTTTGAAAACTGCAGGAATGTTTGGGACAAATGTGACCAAACGCCGCTTTCAGTACTTCGCATATGTTGGTTATAAAAAAGTCGTAATTTCAAACTGCGAATACGTGCAGAGCCAGAATTTGGGTCCAAAATATGGCTCAGGCCTCGAAATTGGGATATTTGGGATATTTTGAAAACTGCTGGGGAGTTTGTGCAAAATGTGACTCTCTGCCGCTTTCAGGACTTGGCATATGTTGGGTATAAAATTTCGTAATATCAAACTGCAAATACGTGCATAGAGCCAGAATTTCGCTCCAAATTATGGCTCAGGCCTCGAAATTGGGATGTTTGGGATATTTTGAAAACTGCAGTGAGGTTTGGGACAAATGTGACCAAACGCCGCTTTCAGTACTTGGCATATGTTGGGTATAAAAAGACGTAATTTCGGACTGCGAAAACATGCAGAGAGCCAGAATTTGGGTCCAAAATATGGCTCAGGCCTCGAAATTGGGATATTTGCGTTATTTTGAAAACTGGAGGGGAGTCTGTGCAAAATGTGACTTACTGCCGCTTTCAGTACTTGGCATATGTTGGGTATAAAATTCGTAATATCAAACTTCGAATACGTGCAGAGAGCCAGAATTTGGCTACAAAATAAGGCTCAGGCCTCGATATTGGGATGTTTGGGATATTTTGAAAACTGCAGGAAGGTTTGGGACAAATGTGACCAAACGCCGCTTTCAGTACTTCGCATATGTTGGTTATAAAAAAGTCGTAATTTCAAATTGCGAATACGTGCAGAGAGCCAGAATTTGGGTCTAAAATATGGCTCAGGCCTCGAAATTGGGATATTTGGGATATTTTGAAAACTGCTGGGGAGTTTGTGCAAAATGTGACTCACTGTTGCTTTCAGGACTTGGCATATGTTGGGTATAAAATTTCGTAATATCAAACTGCAAATACGTGCATAGAGCCAGAATTTAGCTCCAAATTATGGCTCAGGCCTCGAAATTGGGTTATTTGGCATATTTTGAAAACTGCAGGGAAGGTTGTGCAAAATGTGACTCACTGCCTCTTTCAGGACTTGGCATATGTTGGGTATAAAAAGATGTAATTTCAAACTGCGAATACGTGCAGAGCCAGAATTTGGGTCCAAAATATGACTCAGGCCTCGAAATTGGGAAGTTTGGGATATTTTGAAAACTGCAGAGGTGTTTGGGACAAATATGACCAAACGCGGCTTTCAGTACTTGGCATATGTTGGGTATAAAAAGTCATAATATCAAACTGCGAATACGTGCAAAGAGCCAGAATTTGGCTCCAAAATATGGCTCAGGCCTCGAAATTGGGATATTTGGCATATTTTGAAAACTGCGGGGAGGTTTGGGACAAATGTGACCAAACGCCGCTTTCAGTACTTGGCATATGTTGGTATAAAAAAGTCGCAATTTCAAACTGCGAATACGTGCAGAGAGCCAGAATTTGGCTCCAAAATATGGCTCAGGCCTCGAAATTGGGACGTTCGGGATATTTTGAAAACTGCAGGGGAGTTTGTGTGAAATGTGACTCACTGCCGATTTCAGTACTTGGCATTTGTTGGGTATAAAATTCGTAATATCAAACTGCGAATACGTGCAGAGAGCCAGAATTTGGCTCCAAAATATGGCTCAGGCCTCGAAATTGGGATAAATGGGATATTTTGAAAACTGGAGGGGAGTATGTGCAAAATGTGACTTACTGCCGCTTTCAGTACTTGGCATATGTTGGGTATAAAATTCGTAATATCAAACTGCGAATACGTGCAGAGAGCCAGAATTTGGCTCCAAAATATGGCTCAGGCCTCGATATTGGGTTATTAGGGATATTTTGAAAACTGCAGGGAGGTTTGGGACAAATGTGACCAAACGTCGCTTTCAGTACTTGGCATATGTTGGGTATAAAAAGATGTAATTTCAAACTGCGAATACGTGCAGAGAGCCAGAATTTGGGCCCAAAATATGACTCAGGCCCCGAAATTGGGATATTTGCGTTATTTTGAAAACTGGAGGGGAGTTTGGGCAAAATGTGACTCACTGTCGCTTTCATTACTTGGCATATGTTGGGTATAAAAATTCGCAATTTCAAACTGCGAATACGTGCAGAGATCCAGAATTTGGCTCCAAAATATGGCTCATGCCTCGAAATTGGGATATTTGGGATATTTCAAAAACTGCAGGGGAGTTTGTGCAAAATGTGACTCACTGCCGCTTTCTGGACTTGGCATATGTTGGGTATAAAAATTCGTAATATCAAACTGCGAATACGTGCATAGAGCCAGAATTTGGCTCCAAATTATGGCTCAGGCCTCGAAATTGGGATGTTTGGGATATTTTGAAAACTGCAGGGAGGTTTGGGACAAATGTGACCAAACACCGCTTTCAGTACTTGGCATATGTTGGTATAAAAAAGTCGCAATTTCAAACTGCGAATACGTGCAAAGAGCCAGAATTTGGCTCCAAAAAATGGCTCAGGCCTCGATATTGGGATGTTTGGGCTATTTTGAAAACTGCAGGAAGGTTTGGGACAAATGTGACCAAACGCCGCTTTCAGTACTTCGCATATGTTGGGTATAAAAAGTCGTAATATCAAACTGCGAATACGTTCTAAGAGCCATAATTTGGCTCCAAAATATGGCTCAGGCCTCGAAATTGGGATATTTGGCATATTTTGAAAACTGCGGGGAGGTTTGGAACAAATGTGACCAAACGCCGCTTTCAGTACTTGGCATATGTTGGGTATAAAAAGATGTAATTTCAAACTGCGAATACGTGCAGAGAGCCAGAATTTAGCTCCAAAATATGGCTCAGGCCTCGAAATTGGGATATTTGTGATATTTTGAAAACTGCAGGGATGTTTGGGACAAATGTGACCAAACACCGCTTTCAGTACCTTGCATATGTTGGGTATAAAATGTCGTAATATCAAACTGCGAATACGTGCTAAGAACCAGAATTCGGCTCCAAAATATGGCTCAGGCCTCGAAATTGGGATATTTGGGATATTTTGAAAACTGCAGGGAGGTTTGGGACAAATGTGACCAAACGTCGCTTTCAGTACTTGGCATATGTTGGATATAAAAAGATGTAATTTCAAACTGCGAATACGTGCAGAGAGCCAGAATTTGGGCCCAAAATATGGCCCAGGCCTCGAAATGGGGATATTTGCGTTATTTTGAAAACTGGAGGGGAGTTTGGGCAAAATGTGACTCACTGCCACTTTCATTACTTAGCATATGATGGGTATAAAAAAGTCGCAATTTCAAACTGCGAATACGTGCAGAGATCCAGAATTTGGCTACAAAATATGGTTCAGGCCTCGAAATTGGGATATTTGGGATATTTCAAAAACTGCAGGGGAGTTTGTGCAAAATGTGACTCACTGCCGCTTTCAGGACTTTGCATATGTTGGGTATAAAACGTGGTAATTTCAAATTCGTAATTTCAAACTGCGAATACGTGCATAGAGCCGGAATTTGGTTTCAAAATATGACTCAGGCCTCGAAATTGGGAAGTTTGGGATATTTTGAAAACTGAAGGGGAATTTGGGACAAATGTGACCAAACGCCGCTTTCAGTACTTGGCATATGTTGGTATAAAAAAGTCGCAATTTCAAACTGCGAATACGTGCAGAGAGCCAGAATTTGGCTCCATAATATGGCTCAGGCCTCAAAATTGAGATATTTGGCATATTTCGTAAACTGCAGGGGAGTTTGTGCAAAATGTGACTCACTGCCGCTTTCAGGACTTAGCATATGTTGGGTATAAAAAGTCGTAATATCAAACTGCGAATACGTGCATAGAGCCAGAATTTGGCTCCAAAATATGACTCAGGCCTCGAAATTGGGAAGTTTGGGATAGTTTGAAAACTGCAGGGGAGTTTGGGACAAATATGACCAAACGCCGCTTTCAGTACTTGACATATGTTGGGTATAAAAAGATCTAATTTCAAACTGCGAATACGTGCAGAGAGCCAGAATTTGGGTCCAAAATATGACTCAGGCCCCGAAATTGGGATATTTGCGTTATTTTGAAAACTGGAGGGGAGTTTGGGCAAAATGTGACTCACTGCCGCTTTCATTACTTGGCATATGTTGGGTATAAAAAGTCGCAATTTCAAACTGCGAATACGTGCAGAGATCCAGAATTTGGCTCCAAAATATGGCTCATGCCTCGAAATTGGGATATTTGGGATATTTTGAAAACTGCAGGAAGGTTTGGGACAAATGTGACCAAACGCCGTTTTCAGTACTTGGCATATGTTGGTATAAAAAAGTCGTAATTTCAAACTGCGAATACGTGCAGAGAGCCAGAATTTGGCTCCATAATATGGCTCAGGCCTCGAAATTGAGATATTTGGCATATTTCGAAAACTGCAGGGGAGTTTGTGCAAAATGTGACTCACTGCCGCTTTCAGGACTTGGCATATGTTGGGTATAAAAATTCGTAATATCAAACTGCGAATACGTGCATAGAGCCAGAATTTGGCTCCAAATTATGGCTCAGGCCTCGAAATTGGGATGTTTGGGATATTTTGAAAACTGCAGGGAGGTTTGGGACAAATGTGACCAAACACCGCTTTCAGTACTTGGCATATGTTGGTATAAAAAAGTCGCAATTTCAAACTGCGAATACGTGCAAAGAGCCAGAATTTGGCTCCAAAAAATGGCTCAGGCCTCGAAATTGGGATAAATGGGATATTTTGAAAACTGGAGGGGAGTATGTGCAAAATGTGACTTACTGCCGCTTTCAGTACTTGGCATATGTTGGGTATAAAATTCGTAATATCAAACTGCGAATACGTGCAGAGAGCCAGAATTTGGCTCCAAAATATGGCTCAGACCTCGATATTGGGATGTTTGGGCTATTTTGAAAACTGCAGGAAGGTTTGGGACAAATGTGACCAAACGCCGCTTTCAGTACTTCGCATATGTTGGGTATAAAAAATTCGTAATTTCAAACTGCGAATACGTGCAGAGAGCCTGAATTTGGCTCCAAAATATGGCTCAGGCATCGAAATTGGGATATTTGTGATATTTTGAAAACTGCAGGGGAGTTTGTGCAAAATGTGACTCACTGCCGATTTCAGGACTTAGCATATGTTGGGTATAAAAAGTCATAATATCAAACTGCGAATACATGCATAGAGCCAGAATTTGGCTCCAAAATATGGCTCAGGCCTCGAAATTGGGATATTTGGGATATTTTGAAAACTGCAGGGGAGTTTGTGCAAAATGTGACTCACTGCCGATTTCAGTACTTGGCATATGTTGGGTATAAAAAGTGGTAATTTCAAACTGCGAATACGTGCAGAGAGCCAGAATTTGGCTCCAAAATATGGCTCAGGCCTCGAAATTGGGACGTTTGGGATATTTTGAAAACTGCAGGGGAGTTTGTGCAAAATGTGACTCACTGCCGATTTCAGTACTTGGCATATGTTGGGTATAAAAAGTCGTAATATCAAACTGCGAATACGTGCTAAGAGCCATAATTTGGCTCCAAAATATGGCTCAGGCCTCGAAATTGGGATATTTGGCATATTTTGAAAACTGCGGGGAGGTTTGGGACAAATGTGACCAAACGCCGCTTTCAGTACTTGGCATATGTTGGGTATAAAAAGATGTAATTTCAAACTGCGAATACGTGCAGAGAGCCAGAATTTAGCTCCAAAATATGGCTCAGGCCTCGAAATTGGGATATTTGTGATATTTTGAAAACTGCAGGGATGTTTGGGACAAATGTGACCAAACGCCGCTTTCAGTACCTTGCATATGTTGGGTATAAAATGTCGTAATATCAAACTGCGAATACGTGCTAAGAACCAGAATTCGGCTCCAAAATATGGCTCAGGGCTCGAAATTGGGATATTTGGGATATTTTGAAAACTGCAGGGAGGTTTGGGACAAATGTGACCAAACGTCGCTTTCAGTACTTGGCATATGTTGGGTATAAAAAGATGTAATTTCAAACTGCGAATACGTGCAGAGAGCCAGAATTTGGGCCCAAAATATGGCTCAGGCCTCGAAATGGGGATATTTGCGTTATTTTGAAAATTGGAGGTGAGTTTGGGCAAAATGTGACTCACTGCCACTTTCATTACTTGGCATATGATGGGTATAAAAAAGTCGCAATTTCAAACTGCGAATACGTGCAGAGATCCAGAATTTGGCTCCAAAATATGGCTCAGGCCTCGAAATTGGGATATTTGGGGTATTTCAAAAACTGCAGGGGAGTTTGTGCAAAATGTGACTCACTGCCGCTTTCAGGACTTTGCATATGTTGGGTATAAAACGTGGTAATTTCAAATTCGTAATATCAAACTGCGAATACGTGCATAGAGCCAGAATTTGGTTTCAAAATATGACTCAGGCCTCGAAATTGGGAAGTTTGGGATATTTTGAAAACTGCAGGGGAATTTGCAACAAATGTGACCAAACGCCGCTTTCAGTACTTGGCATATGTTGGTATAAAAAAGTCGCAATTTCAAACTGCGAATACGTGCAGAGAGCCAGAATTTGGCTCCATAATATGGCTCAGGCCTCGAAATTGGGATATTTGGGATATTTCGAAAACTGCAGGGGAGTTTGTGCAAAATGTGACTCACTGCCGCTTTCAGGACTTAGCATATGTTGGGTATAAAAAGTCGTAATATCAAACTGCGAATACGTGCATAGAGCCAGAATTTGGCTCCAAAATATGACTCAGGCCTCGAAATTGGGAAGTTTGGGATAGTTTGAAAACTGCAGGGGAGTTTGGGACAAATATGACCAAACGCCGCTTTCAGTACTTGACATATGTTGGGTATAAAAAAGTCGCAATTTCAAACTGCGAATACGTGCAGAGAGCCAGAAATTGGCACCAAAATATGGCTCAGGCCTCGAAATTGGGACGTTTGGGATATTTTGAAAACTGCAGGGGAGTTTATGCAAAATGTGATTCACTGCCGCTTTCAGGACTTGGCATATGTTGGGTATAAAAATTCGTAATATCAAATTGCGAATACGTGCAGAGAGCCAGAATTTGGCTCCAAATTATGGTTCAGGCCTCAAAATTGGGATGTTTGGATTATTTTGAAAACTGCAGGGAGGTTTGGGACAAATGTGACCAAATGCCGCTTTCAGTACATGACATATGTTGGTATAAAAAAGTCGCAATTTCAAACTGCGAATACGTGCAGAGAGTCAGAATTTGGCTCCATAATATGGCTCAGGCCTCGAAATTAGTTAGTTTGGGATATTTTGAAAACTGCAGGGGAGTTTGTGCAAAATGTGATTCACTGCCGCTTTCAGGACTTGGCATATGTTGGGTATAAAAAGTCGTAATATCAAACTGCGAATACGTGCAAAGAGCCAGAATTTGGCTCCAAAATATGGCTCAGGCCTCGAAATTGGGATATTTGGCATATTTTGAAAACTGCAGGGAAGTTTGTGCAAAATGTGACTCACTGCCGCTTTCAGGACTTGGAATATGTTGGGTATAAAACGTGGTAATTTCAAACTGCAAAGACGTGCAGAGAGCCAGAACCTGGCTCCAAAATATGATTCAGGCCTCGAAATTGGGAAGTTTGGGATATTTTGAAAACTGCAGGGGAGTTTGGGACAAATATGACCAAACGCGGCTTTCAGTACTTGGCATATGTTGGGTATAAAAATTCGTAATATCAAACTGCGAATACGTGCAAAGAGCCAGAATTTGGCTCCAAAATATGGCTCAGGCCTCGAAATTGGGATATTTGGCACATTTTGAAAACTGCGGGGAGGTTTGGAACAAATGTGACCAAACGCCGCTTTCAGTACTTGGCATATGTTGGGTATAAAAAGATGTAATTTCAAACTGCGAATACGTGCAGAGAGCCAGAATTTGGGTCCAAAATATGGCTCAGGCCTCGAAATTGGGATATTTGCGTTTTTTGAAAACTGGAGGGGAGTTTTGGCAAAATGTGACTCACTGCCGCTTTCATTACTTGGCATATGTTGGGTATAAAAAAGTCGCAATTTCAAACTGCGAATACGTGCAGAGATCCAGAATTTGGCTCCAAAATATGGCTCAGGCCTCGAAATTGGGATATTTGGGATATTTCGAAAACTGCAGGGGAGTTTGTGCAAAATGTGACTCACTGCCGATTTCAGGACTTAGCATATGTTGGGTAAAAAAATCGTAATATCAAACTGCGAATACGTGCAGAGAGCCAGAATTTGGATCCAAAATATGGCTCAGGCCTCGATATTGGGATGTTTGGGATATTTTGAAAACTGCAGGGAGGTTTGGGACAAATGTGACCAAACGCCGCTTTCAGTACTTGGCATATGTTGGTATAAAAAAGTAGCAATTTCAAACTGCGAATACGTGCAGAGAGCCAGAATTTGGCTCCAAAATATAGCTCTGGCCTCGAAATTGGGATATTTGGGATATTTCGAAAACTGCAGGGGAGTTTGGGCAAAATGCGACTCACAGCCGCTTTCAGGACTTGGGATATGTTGGGTATAAAAAGTGGTAATTTCAAACTGCGAATACGTGCTAAGAGCCAGAATTTGGATCCAAAATATGACTCAGGTTTCGATATTGGGAATTTTGGGATATTTTGAGAACTGCAGGGGAGTTTGGGACAAATATGACCAAACGCCACTTTCAGTACGTGATATATGTTGGGTATAAAAAAGTCGCAATTTCAAACTGCGAATACGAGCAGAGAGCCAGAATTTGGCTCCCAAAATATGGCTCAGGCATCGAAATTGGGACGTTTGGGATATTTTGAAAACTGCAGGGGAGTTTGTGCGAAATGTGACTCACTGCCGATTTCAGTACTTGGCATATGTTGGGTATAAAAAGTCGTAATATCAAACTGCGAATACGTGCTAAGAGCCAGAATTTGGCTCCAAAATATGGCTCAGGCCTCGAAATTGGGATATTTGGGATATTTTGAAAACTGGAGGGGAGTCTGTGCAAAATGTGACTTATGCCAAGTACTGAAAGCGGCAGTATGTTGGGTATAAAATTCTTAATATCAAACTGCGAATACATGCAGAGAGCCAGAATTTGGCTCCAAAATATGGCTCAGGCCTCGAAATTAGGATGTTTGGGATATTTTCAAAACTGCAGAGAGGTTTGGGACAAATGTGACCAAACGTCGCTTTCAGTACTTGGCATATGTTGGGTATAAAAAGATGTAATTTCAAACTGCGAATATGTGCAGAGAGCCAGAATTTGGGTCCAAAATATGGCTCAGGCTTCGAAATTGGGATATTTGCGTTTTTTTTAAAACTGGAGGGGAGTTTTGGCAAAATGTGACTCACTGCCGCTTTCATTACTTGGCATATGTTGGGTATAAAAAAGTCGCAATTTCAAACTGCGAATACGTGCATAGAGCCAGAATTTGGCTCCAAAATATGGCTCAGGCCTCGAAATTGGGATATTTGGGATATTTTGAAAACTGGAGGGGAGTCTGTGCAAAATGTGACTTACTGCCGCTTTCAGTACTTGGCATATGTTGGGTATAAAAAGTCGTAATATCAAACTGCGAATACGTGCATAGAGCAAGAATTTGGCTCCAAATTATGGCTCAGGCCTCGAAATTAGGATGTTTGGGATATTTTGAAAACTGCAGGGAGGTTTGGGACAAATGTGACCAAACGCCGCTTTCAGTACTTGGCATATGTTGGTATAAAAAAGTAGCAATTTCAAAGTGCGAATACGTGCAGAGAGCCAGAATTTGGCTCCAAAATATGGCTCAGGCCTCGAAATTGGGATATTTGGGATATTTCGAAATGTGCAGGGGAGTTTGTGCAAAATGTGACTCACTGCCGATTTCAGGACTTAGCATATGTTGGGTATAAAAAGTCGTAATATCAAACTGCGAATACGTGCATAGAGCCAGAATTTGGCTCCAAAATATGGCTCAGGCCTCGAAATTGGGATATTTGGGATATTTTGAAAACTCCAGGGGAGTTTGTGCAAAATGTGACTCACTGCCGCTTTCAGCACTTGGGATATGTTGGGTATAAAAAGTGGTAATTTCAAACTGCGAAAACGTGCAGAGCCAGAATTTGGCTCCAAAATATGACTCAGGGCTCGAAATTGGGAAGTTTGGGATATTTTGAAAACTGCAGGGGAGTTTGTGGGAAATGTGACTCACTGCCGATTTCAGTACTTGGCATATGTTGGGTATAAAAAGTCGTAATATCAAACTGCGAATACGTGCTAAGAGCCAGAATTTGGCTCCAAAATATGGCTCAGGCCTCGAAATTGGGGTATTTGGCATATTTTGAAAACTGCGGGGAGGTTTGGGACAAATGTGTCCAAACGCCTCTTTCAGTACTTGGCATATGTTTGGAATAAAAAGACGTAATTTCGAACTCCGAATACGTGCAGAGAGCCAGAATTTGGCTCCAAAATATGGCTCAGGCCTCGAAATTGGGATATTTGGGATATTTTGAAAACTGCAGGGATGTTTGGGACAAATGTGACCAAACACCGCTTTCAGTACCTTGCATATGTTGGGTATAAAATGTCGTAATATCAACTGCGAATACGTGCTAAGAACCAGAATTCGGCTCCAAAATATGGCTCAGGCCTCGAAATTGGGATATTTGGGATATTTTGAAAACTGCAGGGATGTTTGGGACAAATGTGACCAAACGCCGCTTTCAGTACTTGGCATATGTTGGTATAAAAAAGTAGCAATTTCAAACTGCGAATACGTGCAGAGAGCCAGAATTTGGCTCCAAAATATAGCAATGGCCTCGAAATTGGGATATTTGGGATATTTCGAAAACTGCAGGGGAGTTTGGGCAAAATGCGACTCACAGCCGCTTTCAGGACTTGGGATATGTTGGGTATAAAAAGTGGTAATTTCAAACTGCGAATACGTGCTAAGAGCCAGAATTTGGATCCAAAATATGACTCAGGTCTCGATATTGGGAATTTTGGGATATTTTGAGAACTGCAGGGGAGTTTGGGACAAATATGACCAAACGCCACTTTCAGTACGTGACATATGTTGGGTATAAAAAAGTCGCAATTTCAAACTGCGAATACGTGCAGAGAGCCAGAATTTGGCTCCCAAAATATGGCTCAGGCATCGAAATTGGGACGTTTGGGATATTTTGAAAACTGCAGGGGAGTTTGTGCGAAATGTGACTCACTGCCGATTTCAGTACTTGGCATATGTTGGGTATGAAAAGTCGTAATATCAAACTGCGAATAAGTGCTAAGAGCCAGAATTTGGCTCCAAAATATGGCTCAGGCCTCGAAATTGGGATATTTGGCATATTTTGAAAAACTGCGGGGAGGTTTGGGACAAATGTGTCCAAACGCCGCTTTCAGTACTTGGCATACGTTGGGTATAAAAAGATGTAATTTCAAACTGCGAATACGTGCAGAGAGCCAGAATTTGGCTCCAAAATATGGCTCAGGCCTCGAAATTGGGATATTTGGGATATTTTGAAAACTGCAGTGATGTTTGGTACAAATGTGACCAAATGCCGCTTTCAGTACTTGGCATATGTTGGGTATAAAAAGTCGTAATATCAAACTCCGAATACGTGCTAAGAACCAGAATTTGGCTCCAAAATATGGCTCAGGCCTCGAAATTGGGTTATTTGGGATATTTTGAAAACTGCAGGGAGGTTTTGGACAAATGTGACCAAACGCCGCTTTCAGGACTTGGCATATGTTGGGTATAATACGTGGTAATTTCAAACTGCGAAGACGTGCAGAGAGCCAGAATTTGGCTCCAAAATATGACTCAGGCCTCGAAATTGGGTTATTTGGCATATTTTGAAAACTGCAGGGAAGTTTGTGCAAAATGTGACTCACTGCCGCTTTCAGGACTTGGCATATGTTGGGTATAAAAAGATGTAATTTCAAACTGCGAATAAGTGCAGAGAGCCAGAATTTGGGTCCAAAATATGACTCAGGCCTCGAAATTGGGAAGTTTGGGATATTTTGAAAACTGCAGAGGAGTTTGGGACAAATATGACCAAACGCGGCTTTCAGTACTTGGCATATGTTGGTTATAAAAAGTCGTAATATCAAACTTCGAATACGTGCAAAGAGCCAGAATTTGGCTCCAAAATATGGCTCAGGCCTCGAAATTGGGATATTTGGCATATTTTGAAAACTGCAGGTAGGTTTGGGACAAATGTGACCAAACACCGCTTTCAGTACTTGGCATATGTTGGTATAAAAAAGTCGCAATTTCAAACTGCGAATACGTGCAGAGAACCAGAATTTGGCTCTATAATATGGCTCAGGCCTCGAAATTGAGATATTTGGCATATTTCGAAAACTGCAGGGGAGTTTGGGACAAATATGACCAAACGCCGCTTACAGTACTTGGCATATGTTGGGTATAAAAATTCGTAATATCAAACTGCGAATACGTGCATAGAGCCAGAATTTAGCTCCAAATTATGACTCAGGCCTCGAAATTGGGATGTTTGGGATATTTTGAAAACTGCAGTGAGGTTTGGGACAAATGTGACCAAACGCCTCTTTCAGTACTTGGCATATGTTGGTATAAAAAAGTCGCAATTTCAACTGCGAATACATGCAAAGAGCCAGATTTTGGCTCCATAATATGGCTCAGGCCTCGAAATTGGGTTATTTGGCATATTTTGAAAACTGCAGGGAAGTTTGTGCAAAATGTGACACACTGCCGCTTTCGGGACTTGGCATATGTTGGGTATGAAAAGATGTAATTTCAAACTGCGAATACGTGCAGAGCCAGAATTTGGGTCCAAAATATGAATCAGGCCTCGAAATTGGGAAGTTTGGGATATTTTGAAAACTGCAGAGGAGTTTGGGACAAATATGACCAAACGCCGCTTACAGTACTTGGCATATGTTGGGTATAA
The DNA here is from genome assembly GCF_040958095.1 of Procambarus clarkii. Classification (NCBI taxonomy): domain Eukaryota; kingdom Metazoa; phylum Arthropoda; class Malacostraca; order Decapoda; family Cambaridae; genus Procambarus; species Procambarus clarkii. The sequence goes on along the minus strand of NC_091230.1, from coordinate 1,653,003 downwards.
AAAGTCGTAATATCAAACTGCGAATACGTGCAAAGAGCCTGAATTTGGCTCCAAAATATGGCTCAGGCCTCGAAATTGGGATATTTGGCATATTTTGAAAACTGCGGGGAGGTTTGGGACAAATGTGACCAAACGCCGCTTTCAGTACTTGGCATATGTTGGTATAAAAATTCGCAATTTCAAACTGCGAATACGTGCAGAGAGCCAGAATTTGGCTCCAAAATATGGCTAAGGCCTCGAAATTGGGACGTTTGGGATATTTTGAAAACTTCAGGGGAGTTTGTGTGAAATGTGACTCGCTGCCGATTTCAGTACTTGGCATATGTCGGGTATAAAAAGTCGTAATATCAAACTGCGAATACGTGCAGAGAGCCAGAATTTGGTTCCAAAATATGGCTCAGGCCTCGAAATTGGGATATTTGGGATATTTTAAAAACTGCAGGGATGTTTGGGACAAATGTGTCCAAACGCCGCTTTCAGTACTTGGCATATGTTGGGTATAAAAAGATGTAATTTCAAACTGCGAATACATGCAGAGAGCCAGAATTTGGGTCCAAAATATGGCTCAGGCCTCGAAATTGGGATATTTGCGTTATTTTGAAAACTGGAGAGGAGTTTGGGCTAAATGTGACTCACTGCCGCTTTCATTACTTGGCATATGTTGGGTATAAAAAAGTCGCAATTTCAAACTGCGAATACGTGCAGAGATCCAGAATTTGGCTCCAAAATATGGCTCAGGCCTCGAAATTGGGATATTTGGGATATTTTGAAAACTGGAGAGGAGTCTGTGCAAAATGTGACTTACTGCCGCTTTCAGTACTTGGCATATGTTGGGTATAAAATTCGTAATATCAAACTTCGAATACGTGCAGAGAGCCAGAATTTGGCTCCAAAATAAGGCTCAGGCCTCGATATTGGGATGTTTGGGATATTTTGAAAACTGCAGAAAGGTTTGGGACAAATGTGACCAAACGCCGCTTTCAGTACTTGGCATATGTTGGTATAAAAAAGTCGCAATTTCAAACTGCGAATACGTGCAAAGAGCCAGATTTTGGCTCCATAATATGGCTCAGGCCTCGAAATTGGGATATTTGGGATATTTTGAAAACTGCAGGGAAGTTTGTGCAAAATGTGACTCACTGCCGCTTTCAGGACTTGGCATATGTTGGGTAAAATACGTGGTAATTTCAAACTGCGAAGACGTGCAGAGAGCCAGAATTTGGCTCCAAAATATGACTCAGGCCTCGAAATTGGGTTATTTGGCATATTTTGAAAACTGCAGGGAAGTTTGTGCAAAATGTGACTCACTGCCGCTTTCAGGACTTGGCATATGTTGGGTATAAAAAGATGTAATTTCAAACTGCGAATACGTGCAGAGAGCCAGAATTTGGGTCCAAAATATGACTCAGGCCTCGAAATTGGGAAGTTTGGGATATTTTGAAAACTGCAGGGGAGTTTGGGACAAATATGACCAAACGCGGCTTTCAGTACTTGGCATATGTTGGTTATAAAAAGTCGTAATATCAAACTTCGAATACATGCAAAGAGCCAGAATTTGGCTCCAAAATATGGCTCAGGCCTCGAAATTGGGATATTTGGCATATTTTGAAAACTGCAGGTAGGTTTGGGACAAATGTGACCAAACACCGCTTTCAGTACTTGGCATATGTTGGTATAAAAAAGTCGCAATTTCAAACTGCGAATACGTGCAGAGAACCTGAATTTGGCTCCATAATATGGCTCAGGCCTCGAAATTGAGATATTTGGCATATTTCGAAAACTGCAGGGGAGTTTGTGCAAAATGTGACTCACTGCCGCTTTCAGGACTTAGCATATGTTGTGTATAAAAAGTCGTAATATTAAACTGCGAATACGTGCAGAGAGCCAGAACTTGGCTCCAAAATAAGGCTCAGGCCTCGATATTGGGATAAATGGGATATTTTGAAAACTGGAGGGGAGTATGTGCAACATGTGACTTACTGCCGCTTTCAGTACTTGGCATATGTTGGGTATAAAATTCGTAATATCAAACTGCGAATACGTGCAGAGAGCCAGAATTTGGCTCCAAAATAAGGCTCAGGCCTCGATATTGGGATGTTTGGGATATTTTGAAAACTGCAGGAAGGTTTGGGACAAATGTGACCAAACGCCGCTTTCAGTACTTCGCATATGTTGGTTATAAAAAAGTCGTAATTTCAAATTGCGAATACGTGCAGAGATCCAGAATTTGGGTCCAAAATATGAATCAGGCCTCGAAATTGGGAAGTTTGGGATATTTTGAAAACTGCAGATGAGTTTGGGACAAATATGACCAAACGCCGCTTACAGTACTTGGCATATGTTGGGTATAAAAAGTCGTAATATCAAACTGCGAATACGTGCAAAGAGCCAGAATTTGGCTCCAAAATATGGCTCAGGCCTCGAAATTGGGATATTTGCGTTATTTTGAAAACTGGAGAGGAGTTTGGGCTAAATGTGACTCACTGCCGCTTTCATTACTTGGCATATGTTGGGTATAAAAAAGTCGCAATTTCAAACTGCGAATACGTGCAGAGATCCAGAATTTGGCTCCAAAATATGGCTCAGGCCTCGAAATTGGGATATTTGGGATATTTTGAAAACTGGAGAGGAGTCTGTGCAAAATGTGACTTACTGCCGCTTTCAGTACTTGGCATATGTTGGGTATAAAATTCGTAATATCAAACTTCGAATACGTGCAGAGAGCCAGAATTTGGCTCCAAAATAAGGCTCAGGCCTCGATATTGGGATGTTTGGGATATTTTGAAAACTGCAGAAAGGTTTGGGACAAATGTGACCAAACGCCGCTTTCAGTACTTCGCATATGTTGGTTATAAAAAAGTCGTAATTTCAAATTGCGAATACGTGCAGAGAGCCAGAATTTGGGTCCAAAATATGGCTCAGGCCTCGAAATTGGGATATTTGGCATATTTTGAAAACTGCGGGGAGGTTTGGGACAAATGTGACCAAACGCCGCTTTCAGTACTTGGCATATGTTGGTATAAAAAAGTCGCAATTTCAAACTGCGAATACGTGCAGAGAGCCAGAATTTGGCTCCAAAATATGGCTCAGGCCTCGAAATTGGGACGTTCGGGATATTTTGAAAACTGCAGGGGAGTTTGTGTGAAATGTGACTCACTGCCGATTTCAGTACTTGGCATATGTCGGGTATAAAAAGTCGTAATATCAAACTGCGAATACGTGCTAAGAGCCAGAATTTGGCTCCAAAATATGGCTCAGACCTCGAAATTGGGATATTTGGCATATTTTGAAAACTGCGGGGAGGTTTGGGACAAATGTGTCCAAACGCCGCTTTCAGTACTTGGCATATGTTGGGAATAAAAAGACGTAATTTCGAACTGCGAATACGTGCAGAGAGCCAGAATTTAGCTCCAAAATATGGCTCAGGCCTCGAAATTGGGATATGTGGGATATTTTAAAAACTGCAGGGATGTTTGGGACAAATGTGACCAAACGCCGCTTTCAGTACTTGGCATATGTTGGGTATAAAAAGTCGTAATATCAAACTGCGAATACGTGCTAAGAACCAGAATTTGGCTCCAAAATATGGCTCAGGCCTCGAAATTGGGTTATTAGGGATATTTTGAAAACTGCAGGGAGGTTTGGGACAAATGTGACCAAACGTCGCTTTCAGTACTTGGCATATGTTGGGTATAAAAAGATGTAATTTCAAACTGCGAATACGTGCAGAGAGCCAGAATTTGGGTCCATAATATGACTCTGGCCCCGAAATTGGGATATTTGCGTTATTTTGAAAACTGGAGGGGAGTTTGGGCAAAATGTGACTCACTGCCGCTTTCATTACTTGGCATATGTTGGGTATAAAAAAGTCGCAATTTCAAACTGCGAATACGTGCAGAGATCCAGAATTTGGCTCCAAAATATGGCTCAGGCCTCGAAATTGGGATATTTGGGATATTTCAAAAACTGCAGGGAAGTTTGTGCAAAATGTGACTCACTGCCGCTTTCAGGACTTGGCATATGTTGGGTATAAAATTCGTAATTTCAAACTGCGAATACGTGCAGAGAGCCAGAATTTGGCTCCAAAATAAGGCTCAGGCCTCGATATTGGGATGTTTGGGATATTTTGAAAACTGCAGGAATGTTTGGGACAAATGTGACCAAACGCCGCTTTCAGTACTTCGCATATGTTGGTTATAAAAAAGTCGTAATTTCAAACTGCGAATACGTGCAGAGCCAGAATTTGGGTCCAAAATATGGCTCAGGCCTCGAAATTGGGATATTTGGGATATTTTGAAAACTGCTGGGGAGTTTGTGCAAAATGTGACTCTCTGCCGCTTTCAGGACTTGGCATATGTTGGGTATAAAATTTCGTAATATCAAACTGCAAATACGTGCATAGAGCCAGAATTTCGCTCCAAATTATGGCTCAGGCCTCGAAATTGGGATGTTTGGGATATTTTGAAAACTGCAGTGAGGTTTGGGACAAATGTGACCAAACGCCGCTTTCAGTACTTGGCATATGTTGGGTATAAAAAGACGTAATTTCGGACTGCGAAAACATGCAGAGAGCCAGAATTTGGGTCCAAAATATGGCTCAGGCCTCGAAATTGGGATATTTGCGTTATTTTGAAAACTGGAGGGGAGTCTGTGCAAAATGTGACTTACTGCCGCTTTCAGTACTTGGCATATGTTGGGTATAAAATTCGTAATATCAAACTTCGAATACGTGCAGAGAGCCAGAATTTGGCTACAAAATAAGGCTCAGGCCTCGATATTGGGATGTTTGGGATATTTTGAAAACTGCAGGAAGGTTTGGGACAAATGTGACCAAACGCCGCTTTCAGTACTTCGCATATGTTGGTTATAAAAAAGTCGTAATTTCAAATTGCGAATACGTGCAGAGAGCCAGAATTTGGGTCTAAAATATGGCTCAGGCCTCGAAATTGGGATATTTGGGATATTTTGAAAACTGCTGGGGAGTTTGTGCAAAATGTGACTCACTGTTGCTTTCAGGACTTGGCATATGTTGGGTATAAAATTTCGTAATATCAAACTGCAAATACGTGCATAGAGCCAGAATTTAGCTCCAAATTATGGCTCAGGCCTCGAAATTGGGTTATTTGGCATATTTTGAAAACTGCAGGGAAGGTTGTGCAAAATGTGACTCACTGCCTCTTTCAGGACTTGGCATATGTTGGGTATAAAAAGATGTAATTTCAAACTGCGAATACGTGCAGAGCCAGAATTTGGGTCCAAAATATGACTCAGGCCTCGAAATTGGGAAGTTTGGGATATTTTGAAAACTGCAGAGGTGTTTGGGACAAATATGACCAAACGCGGCTTTCAGTACTTGGCATATGTTGGGTATAAAAAGTCATAATATCAAACTGCGAATACGTGCAAAGAGCCAGAATTTGGCTCCAAAATATGGCTCAGGCCTCGAAATTGGGATATTTGGCATATTTTGAAAACTGCGGGGAGGTTTGGGACAAATGTGACCAAACGCCGCTTTCAGTACTTGGCATATGTTGGTATAAAAAAGTCGCAATTTCAAACTGCGAATACGTGCAGAGAGCCAGAATTTGGCTCCAAAATATGGCTCAGGCCTCGAAATTGGGACGTTCGGGATATTTTGAAAACTGCAGGGGAGTTTGTGTGAAATGTGACTCACTGCCGATTTCAGTACTTGGCATTTGTTGGGTATAAAATTCGTAATATCAAACTGCGAATACGTGCAGAGAGCCAGAATTTGGCTCCAAAATATGGCTCAGGCCTCGAAATTGGGATAAATGGGATATTTTGAAAACTGGAGGGGAGTATGTGCAAAATGTGACTTACTGCCGCTTTCAGTACTTGGCATATGTTGGGTATAAAATTCGTAATATCAAACTGCGAATACGTGCAGAGAGCCAGAATTTGGCTCCAAAATATGGCTCAGGCCTCGATATTGGGTTATTAGGGATATTTTGAAAACTGCAGGGAGGTTTGGGACAAATGTGACCAAACGTCGCTTTCAGTACTTGGCATATGTTGGGTATAAAAAGATGTAATTTCAAACTGCGAATACGTGCAGAGAGCCAGAATTTGGGCCCAAAATATGACTCAGGCCCCGAAATTGGGATATTTGCGTTATTTTGAAAACTGGAGGGGAGTTTGGGCAAAATGTGACTCACTGTCGCTTTCATTACTTGGCATATGTTGGGTATAAAAATTCGCAATTTCAAACTGCGAATACGTGCAGAGATCCAGAATTTGGCTCCAAAATATGGCTCATGCCTCGAAATTGGGATATTTGGGATATTTCAAAAACTGCAGGGGAGTTTGTGCAAAATGTGACTCACTGCCGCTTTCTGGACTTGGCATATGTTGGGTATAAAAATTCGTAATATCAAACTGCGAATACGTGCATAGAGCCAGAATTTGGCTCCAAATTATGGCTCAGGCCTCGAAATTGGGATGTTTGGGATATTTTGAAAACTGCAGGGAGATTTGGGACAAATGTGACCAAACACCGCTTTCAGTACTTGGCATATGTTGGTATAAAAAAGTCGCAATTTCAAACTGCGAATACGTGCAAAGAGCCAGAATTTGGCTCCAAAAAATGGCTCAGGCCTCGATATTGGGATGTTTGGGCTATTTTGAAAACTGCAGGAAGGTTTGGGACAAATGTGACCAAACGCCGCTTTCAGTACTTCGCATATGTTGGGTATAAAAAGTCGTAATATCAAACTGCGAATACGTTCTAAGAGCCATAATTTGGCTCCAAAATATGGCTCAGGCCTCGAAATTGGGATATTTGGCATATTTTGAAAACTGCGGGGAGGTTTGGAACAAATGTGACCAAACGCCGCTTTCAGTACTTGGCATATGTTGGGTATAAAAAGATGTAATTTCAAACTGCGAATACGTGCAGAGAGCCAGAATTTAGCTCCAAAATATGGCTCAGGCCTCGAAATTGGGATATTTGTGATATTTTGAAAACTGCAGGGATGTTTGGGACAAATGTGACCAAACACCGCTTTCAGTACCTTGCATATGTTGGGTATAAAATGTCGTAATATCAAACTGCGAATACGTGCTAAGAACCAGAATTCGGCTCCAAAATATGGCTCAGGCCTCGAAATTGGGATATTTGGGATATTTTGAAAACTGCAGGGAGGTTTGGGACAAATGTGACCAAACGTCGCTTTCAGTACTTGGCATATGTTGGATATAAAAAGATGTAATTTCAAACTGCGAATACGTGCAGAGAGCCAGAATTTGGGCCCAAAATATGGCCCAGGCCTCGAAATGGGGATATTTGCGTTATTTTGAAAACTGGAGGGGAGTTTGGGCAAAATGTGACTCACTGCCACTTTCATTACTTAGCATATGATGGGTATAAAAAAGTCGCAATTTCAAACTGCGAATACGTGCAGAGATCCAGAATTTGGCTACAAAATATGGTTCAGGCCTCGAAATTGGGATATTTGGGATATTTCAAAAACTGCAGGGGAGTTTGTGCAAAATGTGACTCACTGCCGCTTTCAGGACTTTGCATATGTTGGGTATAAAACGTGGTAATTTCAAATTCGTAATTTCAAACTGCGAATACGTGCATAGAGCCGGAATTTGGTTTCAAAATATGACTCAGGCCTCGAAATTGGGAAGTTTGGGATATTTTGAAAACTGAAGGGGAATTTGGGACAAATGTGACCAAACGCCGCTTTCAGTACTTGGCATATGTTGGTATAAAAAAGTCGCAATTTCAAACTGCGAATACGTGCAGAGAGCCAGAATTTGGCTCCATAATATGGCTCAGGCCTCAAAATTGAGATATTTGGCATATTTCGTAAACTGCAGGGGAGTTTGTGCAAAATGTGACTCACTGCCGCTTTCAGGACTTAGCATATGTTGGGTATAAAAAGTCGTAATATCAAACTGCGAATACGTGCATAGAGCCAGAATTTGGCTCCAAAATATGACTCAGGCCTCGAAATTGGGAAGTTTGGGATAGTTTGAAAACTGCAGGGGAGTTTGGGACAAATATGACCAAACGCCGCTTTCAGTACTTGACATATGTTGGGTATAAAAAGATCTAATTTCAAACTGCGAATACGTGCAGAGAGCCAGAATTTGGGTCCAAAATATGACTCAGGCCCCGAAATTGGGATATTTGCGTTATTTTGAAAACTGGAGGGGAGTTTGGGCAAAATGTGACTCACTGCCGCTTTCATTACTTGGCATATGTTGGGTATAAAAAGTCGCAATTTCAAACTGCGAATACGTGCAGAGATCCAGAATTTGGCTCCAAAATATGGCTCATGCCTCGAAATTGGGATATTTGGGATATTTTGAAAACTGCAGGAAGGTTTGGGACAAATGTGACCAAACGCCGTTTTCAGTACTTGGCATATGTTGGTATAAAAAAGTCGTAATTTCAAACTGCGAATACGTGCAGAGAGCCAGAATTTGGCTCCATAATATGGCTCAGGCCTCGAAATTGAGATATTTGGCATATTTCGAAAACTGCAGGGGAGTTTGTGCAAAATGTGACTCACTGCCGCTTTCAGGACTTGGCATATGTTGGGTATAAAAATTCGTAATATCAAACTGCGAATACGTGCATAGAGCCAGAATTTGGCTCCAAATTATGGCTCAGGCCTCGAAATTGGGATGTTTGGGATATTTTGAAAACTGCAGGGAGGTTTGGGACAAATGTGACCAAACACCGCTTTCAGTACTTGGCATATGTTGGTATAAAAAAGTCGCAATTTCAAACTGCGAATACGTGCAAAGAGCCAGAATTTGGCTCCAAAAAATGGCTCAGGCCTCGAAATTGGGATAAATGGGATATTTTGAAAACTGGAGGGGAGTATGTGCAAAATGTGACTTACTGCCGCTTTCAGTACTTGGCATATGTTGGGTATAAAATTCGTAATATCAAACTGCGAATACGTGCAGAGAGCCAGAATTTGGCTCCAAAATATGGCTCAGACCTCGATATTGGGATGTTTGGGCTATTTTGAAAACTGCAGGAAGGTTTGGGACAAATGTGACCAAACGCCGCTTTCAGTACTTCGCATATGTTGGGTATAAAAAATTCGTAATTTCAAACTGCGAATACGTGCAGAGAGCCTGAATTTGGCTCCAAAATATGGCTCAGGCATCGAAATTGGGATATTTGTGATATTTTGAAAACTGCAGGGGAGTTTGTGCAAAATGTGACTCACTGCCGATTTCAGGACTTAGCATATGTTGGGTATAAAAAGTCATAATATCAAACTGCGAATACATGCATAGAGCCAGAATTTGGCTCCAAAATATGGCTCAGGCCTCGAAATTGGGATATTTGGGATATTTTGAAAACTGCAGGGGAGTTTGTGCAAAATGTGACTCACTGCCGATTTCAGTACTTGGCATATGTTGGGTATAAAAAGTGGTAATTTCAAACTGCGAATACGTGCAGAGAGCCAGAATTTGGCTCCAAAATATGGCTCAGGCCTCGAAATTGGGACGTTTGGGATATTTTGAAAACTGCAGGGGAGTTTGTGCAAAATGTGACTCACTGCCGATTTCAGTACTTGGCATATGTTGGGTATAAAAAGTCGTAATATCAAACTGCGAATACGTGCTAAGAGCCATAATTTGGCTCCAAAATATGGCTCAGGCCTCGAAATTGGGATATTTGGCATATTTTGAAAACTGCGGGGAGGTTTGGGACAAATGTGACCAAACGCCGCTTTCAGTACTTGGCATATGTTGGGTATAAAAAGATGTAATTTCAAACTGCGAATACGTGCAGAGAGCCAGAATTTAGCTCCAAAATATGGCTCAGGCCTCGAAATTGGGATATTTGTGATATTTTGAAAACTGCAGGGATGTTTGGGACAAATGTGACCAAACGCCGCTTTCAGTACCTTGCATATGTTGGGTATAAAATGTCGTAATATCAAACTGCGAATACGTGCTAAGAACCAGAATTCGGCTCCAAAATATGGCTCAGGGCTCGAAATTGGGATATTTGGGATATTTTGAAAACTGCAGGGAGGTTTGGGACAAATGTGACCAAACGTCGCTTTCAGTACTTGGCATATGTTGGGTATAAAAAGATGTAATTTCAAACTGCGAATACGTGCAGAGAGCCAGAATTTGGGCCCAAAATATGGCTCAGGCCTCGAAATGGGGATATTTGCGTTATTTTGAAAATTGGAGGTGAGTTTGGGCAAAATGTGACTCACTGCCACTTTCATTACTTGGCATATGATGGGTATAAAAAAGTCGCAATTTCAAACTGCGAATACGTGCAGAGATCCAGAATTTGGCTCCAAAATATGGCTCAGGCCTCGAAATTGGGATATTTGGGGTATTTCAAAAACTGCAGGGGAGTTTGTGCAAAATGTGACTCACTGCCGCTTTCAGGACTTTGCATATGTTGGGTATAAAACGTGGTAATTTCAAATTCGTAATATCAAACTGCGAATACGTGCATAGAGCCAGAATTTGGTTTCAAAATATGACTCAGGCCTCGAAATTGGGAAGTTTGGGATATTTTGAAAACTGCAGGGGAATTTGGCAACAAATGTGACCAAACGCCGCTTTCAGTACTTGGCATATGTTGGTATAAAAAAGTCGCAATTTCAAACTGCGAATACGTGCAGAGAGCCAGAATTTGGCTCCATAATATGGCTCAGGCCTCGAAATTGGGATATTTGGGATATTTCGAAAACTGCAGGGGAGTTTGTGCAAAATGTGACTCACTGCCGCTTTCAGGACTTAGCATATGTTGGGTATAAAAAGTCGTAATATCAAACTGCGAATACGTGCATAGAGCCAGAATTTGGCTCCAAAATATGACTCAGGCCTCGAAATTGGGAAGTTTGGGATAGTTTGAAAACTGCAGGGGAGTTTGGGACAAATATGACCAAACGCCGCTTTCAGTACTTGACATATGTTGGGTATAAAAAAGTCGCAATTTCAAACTGCGAATACGTGCAGAGAGCCAGAAATTGGCACCAAAATATGGCTCAGGCCTCGAAATTGGGACGTTTGGGATATTTTGAAAACTGCAGGGGAGTTTATGCAAAATGTGATTCACTGCCGCTTTCAGGACTTGGCATATGTTGGGTATAAAAATTCGTAATATCAAATTGCGAATACGTGCAGAGAGCCAGAATTTGGCTCCAAATTATGGTTCAGGCCTCAAAATTGGGATGTTTGGATTATTTTGAAAACTGCAGGGAGGTTTGGGACAAATGTGACCAAATGCCGCTTTCAGTACATGACATATGTTGGTATAAAAAAGTCGCAATTTCAAACTGCGAATACGTGCAGAGAGTCAGAATTTGGCTCCATAATATGGCTCAGGCCTCGAAATTAGTTAGTTTGGGATATTTTGAAAACTGCAGGGGAGTTTGTGCAAAATGTGATTCACTGCCGCTTTCAGGACTTGGCATATGTTGGGTATAAAAAGTCGTAATATCAAACTGCGAATACGTGCAAAGAGCCAGAATTTGGCTCCAAAATATGGCTCAGGCCTCGAAATTGGGATATTTGGCATATTTTGAAAACTGCAGGGAAGTTTGTGCAAAATGTGACTCACTGCCGCTTTCAGGACTTGGAATATGTTGGGTATAAAACGTGGTAATTTCAAACTGCAAAGACGTGCAGAGAGCCAGAACCTGGCTCCAAAATATGATTCAGGCCTCGAAATTGGGAAGTTTGGGATATTTTGAAAACTGCAGGGGAGTTTGGGACAAATATGACCAAACGCGGCTTTCAGTACTTGGCATATGTTGGGTATAAAAATTCGTAATATCAAACTGCGAATACGTGCAAAGAGCCAGAATTTGGCTCCAAAATATGGCTCAGGCCTCGAAATTGGGATATTTGGCACATTTTGAAAACTGCGGGGAGGTTTGGAACAAATGTGACCAAACGCCGCTTTCAGTACTTGGCATATGTTGGGTATAAAAAGATGTAATTTCAAACTGCGAATACGTGCAGAGAGCCAGAATTTGGGTCCAAAATATGGCTCAGGCCTCGAAATTGGGATATTTGCGTTTTTTGAAAACTGGAGGGGAGTTTTGGCAAAATGTGACTCACTGCCGCTTTCATTACTTGGCATATGTTGGGTATAAAAAAGTCGCAATTTCAAACTGCGAATACGTGCAGAGATCCAGAATTTGGCTCCAAAATATGGCTCAGGCCTCGAAATTGGGATATTTGGGATATTTCGAAAACTGCAGGGGAGTTTGTGCAAAATGTGACTCACTGCCGATTTCAGGACTTAGCATATGTTGGGTAAAAAAATCGTAATATCAAACTGCGAATACGTGCAGAGAGCCAGAATTTGGATCCAAAATATGGCTCAGGCCTCGATATTGGGATGTTTGGGATATTTTGAAAACTGCAGGGAGGTTTGGGACAAATGTGACCAAACGCCGCTTTCAGTACTTGGCATATGTTGGTATAAAAAAGTAGCAATTTCAAACTGCGAATACGTGCAGAGAGCCAGAATTTGGCTCCAAAATATAGCTCTGGCCTCGAAATTGGGATATTTGGGATATTTCGAAAACTGCAGGGGAGTTTGGGCAAAATGCGACTCACAGCCGCTTTCAGGACTTGGGATATGTTGGGTATAAAAAGTGGTAATTTCAAACTGCGAATACGTGCTAAGAGCCAGAATTTGGATCCAAAATATGACTCAGGTTTCGATATTGGGAATTTTGGGATATTTTGAGAACTGCAGGGGAGTTTGGGACAAATATGACCAAACGCCACTTTCAGTACGTGATATATGTTGGGTATAAAAAAGTCGCAATTTCAAACTGCGAATACGAGCAGAGAGCCAGAATTTGGCTCCCAAAATATGGCTCAGGCATCGAAATTGGGACGTTTGGGATATTTTGAAAACTGCAGGGGAGTTTGTGCGAAATGTGACTCACTGCCGATTTCAGTACTTGGCATATGTTGGGTATAAAAAGTCGTAATATCAAACTGCGAATACGTGCTAAGAGCCAGAATTTGGCTCCAAAATATGGCTCAGGCCTCGAAATTGGGATATTTGGGATATTTTGAAAACTGGAGGGGAGTCTGTGCAAAATGTGACTTATGCCAAGTACTGAAAGCGGCAGTATGTTGGGTATAAAATTCTTAATATCAAACTGCGAATACATGCAGAGAGCCAGAATTTGGCTCCAAAATATGGCTCAGGCCTCGAAATTAGGATGTTTGGGATATTTTCAAAACTGCAGAGAGGTTTGGGACAAATGTGACCAAACGTCGCTTTCAGTACTTGGCATATGTTGGGTATAAAAAGATGTAATTTCAAACTGCGAATATGTGCAGAGAGCCAGAATTTGGGTCCAAAATATGGCTCAGGCTTCGAAATTGGGATATTTGCGTTTTTTTTAAAACTGGAGGGGAGTTTTGGCAAAATGTGACTCACTGCCGCTTTCATTACTTGGCATATGTTGGGTATAAAAAAGTCGCAATTTCAAACTGCGAATACGTGCATAGAGCCAGAATTTGGCTCCAAAATATGGCTCAGGCCTCGAAATTGGGATATTTGGGATATTTTGAAAACTGGAGGGGAGTCTGTGCAAAATGTGACTTACTGCCGCTTTCAGTACTTGGCATATGTTGGGTATAAAAAGTCGTAATATCAAACTGCGAATACGTGCATAGAGCAAGAATTTGGCTCCAAATTATGGCTCAGGCCTCGAAATTAGGATGTTTGGGATATTTTGAAAACTGCAGGGAGGTTTGGGACAAATGTGACCAAACGCCGCTTTCAGTACTTGGCATATGTTGGTATAAAAAAGTAGCAATTTCAAAGTGCGAATACGTGCAGAGAGCCAGAATTTGGCTCCAAAATATGGCTCAGGCCTCGAAATTGGGATATTTGGGATATTTCGAAATGTGCAGGGGAGTTTGTGCAAAATGTGACTCACTGCCGATTTCAGGACTTAGCATATGTTGGGTATAAAAAGTCGTAATATCAAACTGCGAATACGTGCATAGAGCCAGAATTTGGCTCCAAAATATGGCTCAGGCCTCGAAATTGGGATATTTGGGATATTTTGAAAACTCCAGGGGAGTTTGTGCAAAATGTGACTCACTGCCGCTTTCAGCACTTGGGATATGTTGGGTATAAAAAGTGGTAATTTCAAACTGCGAAAACGTGCAGAGCCAGAATTTGGCTCCAAAATATGACTCAGGGCTCGAAATTGGGAAGTTTGGGATATTTTGAAAACTGCAGGGGAGTTTGTGGGAAATGTGACTCACTGCCGATTTCAGTACTTGGCATATGTTGGGTATAAAAAGTCGTAATATCAAACTGCGAATACGTGCTAAGAGCCAGAATTTGGCTCCAAAATATGGCTCAGGCCTCGAAATTGGGGTATTTGGCATATTTTGAAAACTGCGGGGAGGTTTGGGACAAATGTGTCCAAACGCCTCTTTCAGTACTTGGCATATGTTTGGAATAAAAAGACGTAATTTCGAACTCCGAATACGTGCAGAGAGCCAGAATTTGGCTCCAAAATATGGCTCAGGCCTCGAAATTGGGATATTTGGGATATTTTGAAAACTGCAGGGATGTTTGGGACAAATGTGACCAAACACCGCTTTCAGTACCTTGCATATGTTGGGTATAAAATGTCGTAATATCAAACTGCGAATACGTGCTAAGAACCAGAATTCGGCTCCAAAATATGGCTCAGGCCTCGAAATTGGGATATTTGGGATATTTTGAAAACTGCAGGGATGTTTGGGACAAATGTGACCAAACGCCGCTTTCAGTACTTGGCATATGTTGGTATAAAAAAGTAGCAATTTCAAACTGCGAATACGTGCAGAGAGCCAGAATTTGGCTCCAAAATATAGCAATGGCCTCGAAATTGGGATATTTGGGATATTTCGAAAACTGCAGGGGAGTTTGGGCAAAATGCGACTCACAGCCGCTTTCAGGACTTGGGATATGTTGGGTATAAAAAGTGGTAATTTCAAACTGCGAATACGTGCTAAGAGCCAGAATTTGGATCCAAAATATGACTCAGGTCTCGATATTGGGAATTTTGGGATATTTTGAGAACTGCAGGGGAGTTTGGGACAAATATGACCAAACGCCACTTTCAGTACGTGACATATGTTGGGTATAAAAAAGTCGCAATTTCAAACTGCGAATACGTGCAGAGAGCCAGAATTTGGCTCCCAAAATATGGCTCAGGCATCGAAATTGGGACGTTTGGGATATTTTGAAAACTGCAGGGGAGTTTGTGCGAAATGTGACTCACTGCCGATTTCAGTACTTGGCATATGTTGGGTATGAAAAGTCGTAATATCAAACTGCGAATAAGTGCTAAGAGCCAGAATTTGGCTCCAAAATATGGCTCAGGCCTCGAAATTGGGATATTTGGCATATTTTGAAAACTGCGGGGAGGTTTGGGACAAATGTGTCCAAACGCCGCTTTCAGTACTTGGCATACGTTGGGTATAAAAAGATGTAATTTCAAACTGCGAATACGTGCAGAGAGCCAGAATTTGGCTCCAAAATATGGCTCAGGCCTCGAAATTGGGATATTTGGGATATTTTGAAAACTGCAGGGATGTTTGGTACAAATGTGACCAAATGCCGCTTTCAGTACTTGGCATATGTTGGGTATAAAAAGTCGTAATATCAAACTCCGAATACGTGCTAAGAACCAGAATTTGGCTCCAAAATATGGCTCAGGCCTCGAAATTGG
Organism: Procambarus clarkii; assembly: GCF_040958095.1. Taxonomy (NCBI): domain Eukaryota; kingdom Metazoa; phylum Arthropoda; class Malacostraca; order Decapoda; family Cambaridae; genus Procambarus; species Procambarus clarkii. Next base: position 1,637,272 of record NC_091230.1, on the reverse strand, counting down.
GTTATTTGGGATATTTTGAAAACTGCAGGGAGGTTTTGGACAAATGTGACCAAACGTCGCTTTCAGTACTTGGCATATGTTGGGTATAAAAAGATGTAATTTCAAACTGCGAAATACGTGCAGAGAGCCAGAATTTGGGTCCAAAATATGGCTCAGGCCCCGAATTTGGGATATTTGCGTTATTTTGAAAACTGGCGGGGTGTTTGGGCAAAACGTGACTCACTGCCGCTTTCAGCACTTGGGATATGTTGGGTATAAAAAGTGGTAATTTCAAACTGCAAAAACGTGCAGAGAGACAGAATTTGGCTCCAAAATATGACTCAGGGCTCGAAATTGGGAAGTTTGCGATATTTTGAAAACTGCAGGGGAGTTTGGGACAAATATGACCAAACGCCGCTTTCAGTACATGACATATGTTGGGTATAAAAAAGTCGCAATTTCAAACTGCGAATACGTGCAGAGAGCCAGAATTTGGCTCCAAAATATGGCTCAGGCCTCGAAATTGGGACGTTCGGGATATTTTGAAAACTGCAGGGGAGTTTGTGCGAAATGTGACTCACTGCCGATTTCAGTACTTGGCATATGTTGGGTATAAAAAGTCGTAATATCAAACTGCGAATACGTGCTAAGAGCCAGAATTTGGCTCCAAAATATGGCTCAGGCCTCGAAATTGGGATATTTGGGATATTTTGAAAACTGGAGGGGAGTCTGTGCAAAATGTGACTTATGCCAATTACTGAAAGCGGCAGTATGTTGGGTATAAAATTCTTAATATCAAACTGCGAATACATGCAGAGAGCCAGAATTTGGCTCCAAAATATGGCTCAGGCCTCGAAATTAGGATGTTTGGGATATTTTCAAAACTGCAGAGAGGTTTGGGACAAATGTGACCAAACGTCGCTTTCAGTACTTGGCATATGTTGGGTATAAAAAGATGTAATTTCAAACTGCGAATACGTGCAGAGAGCCAGAATTTGGGTCCAAAATATGGCTCAGGCTTCGAAATTGGGATATTTGCGTTTTTTTTAAAACTGGAGGGGAGTTTTGGCAAAATGTGACTCACTGCCGCTTTCATTACTTGGCATATGTTGGGTATAAAAAATTCGCAATTTCAAACTGCGAATACGTGCAGAGAGCCAGAATTTGGCTCCAAAATATGACTCAGGGCTCGAAATTGGGAAGTTTGGGATATTTTGAAAACTGCAGGGGAGTTTGGGACAAATATGACCAAACACCGCTTTCAGTACATGACATATGTTGGGTATAAAAAAGTCGCAATTTCAAACTGCGAATACGTGCAGAGAGCCAGAATTTGGCTCCAAAATATGGCTCAGGCCTCGAAATTGGGACGTTTGGGATATTTTGAAAACTGCAGGGGAGTTTGTGGGAAATGTGACTCACTGCCGATTTCAGTACTTGGCATATGTTGGGTATAAAAAGTCGTAATATCAAACTGCGAATACGTGCTAAGAGCCAGAATTTGGCTATAAAATATGGCTCAGGCCTCGAAATTGGGGTATTTGGCATATTTTGAAAACTGCGGGGAGGTTTGGGACAAATGTGTCCAAACGCCTCTTTCAGTACTTGGCATATGTTTGGAATAAAAAGACGTAATTTCGAACTTCGAATACGTGCAGAGAGCCAGAATTTGGCTCCAAAATATGGCTCAGGCCTCGAAATTGGGATATTTGGGATATTTTGAAAACTGCAGGGATGTTTGGGACAAATGTGACCAAACGCCGCTTTCAGTACTTGGCATATGTTGGGTATAAAAAGTCGTAATATCAAACTGCGAATACGTGCTAAGAACCAGAATTTGGCTGCAAAATATGGCTCAGGCCTCGAAATTGGGTTATTTGGGATATTTTGAAAACTGCAGGGAGGTTTGGGACAAATGTGACCAAACGTCGCTTTCAGTAATTGGCATATGTTGGGTATAAAAACATGTTATTTCAAACTGCGAATACGTTCAGAGAGCCAGAATTTGGGTCCAAAATATGACTCAGGCCCCGAAATTGGGATATTTGCGTTATTTTGAAAACTGGAGGGGAGTTTGGGCAAAATGTGACTCACTGCCGCTTTCATTACTTGGCATATGTTGGGTATAAAAAAGTCGCAATTTCAAACTGCGAATACGTGCAGAGAGCCAGAATTTGGCTCCAAAATATGGCTCAGGCCTCGAAATTGGGACGTTTGGGATATTTTGAAAACTGCAGGGGAGTTTGTGCGAAATGTGACTCACTGCCGATTTCAGTACTTGGCATATGTTGGGTATAAAAAGTCGTAATATGAAACTGCGAATACGTGCTAAGAGCCAGAATTTGGCTCCAAAATATTGCTCAGGCCTCGAAATTGGGATATTTGGCATATTTTGAAAACTGCGGAGAGGTTTGGGACACATGTGACCAAACGCTGCTTTCAGTACTTGGCATATGTTGGGTATAAAAAGATGTAATTTCAAACTGCGAATACGTGCAGAGAGCCAGAATTTAGCTCCAAAATATGGCTCAGGCCTCGATATTGGGATATTTGGGATATTTTGAAAACTGCAGGGATGTTTGGGACAAATGTGACCAAACGCCGCTTTCAGTACCTTGCATATGTTGGGTATAAAAAGTCGTAATATCAAACAGCGAATACGTGCTAAGAACCAGAATTTGGCTCCAAAATATGGCTCAGGCCTCGAAATTGGGATATTTGGGATATTTTGAAAATTGCAGGGAGGTTTGGGACAAATGTGACCAAATGTCGCATTCAGTACTTGGCATATGTTGGGTATAAAAAGATGTAATTTCAAACTGCGAATACGTGCAGAGAGCCAGAATTTGGGTCCAAAATATGGCTCAGGCCTCGAAATTGGGATATTTGGGATATTTCAAAAACTGCAGGGGAGTTTGTGCAAAATGTGACTCACTGCCGCTTTCAGGACTTGGCATATGTTGGGTATAAAAATTCGTAATATCAAACTGGGAATACGTGCATAGAGCCAGAATTTGGCTCCAAATTATGGCTCAGGCCTCGAAATTGGGATGTTTGAGATATTTTGAAAACTGCAGGGAGGTTTGGGACAAATGTGACCAAACACCGCTTTTAGTACTTGGCATATGTTGGTATAAAAAAGTCGCAATTTCAAACTGCGAATACATGCAGAGAGCCAGAATTTGGCTCCATAATATGCCTCAGGCCTCGAAATTGAGATATTTGGCATATTTCGAAAACTGCAGGGGAGTTTGTGCAAAATGTGACTCACTGCCGCTTTCAGGACTTTGCATATGTTGGGTATAAAAAGTCGTAATATCAAACTGCGAATACGTACATAGAGCCAGAATTTGGCTCCAAAAAATGGCTCAGGCCTCGAAATTGGGATAAATGGGATATTTTGAAAACTGGAGGGGAGTATGTGCAAAATGTGACTTACTGCCGCTTTCAGTACTTGGCATATGTTGGGTATAAAATTCGTAATATCAAACTGCGAATACGGGCAGAGCCAGAATTTGGCTCCAAAATAAGGCTCAGGCCTCGATATTGGGATGTTTGGGATATTTTGAAAACTGCTGGGGAGTTTGTCCAAATGTGACTCACTGCCGCTTTCAGGACTTGGCATATGTTGGGTATAAAATTTCGTAATATCAAACTGCAAATACGTGCATAGAGCCAGAATTTCGCTCCAAATTATGGCTCAGGCCTGGAAATTGGGATGTTTGGGATATTTTGAAAACTGCAGTGAGGTTTGGGACAAATGTGACCAAACGCCGCTTTCAGTACTTGGCTTATGTTGGTATAAAAAAGTCGCAATTTCAAACTGCGAATACGTGCAGAGATCCAGAATTTGGCTCCATAATATGGCTCAGGCCTCGAAATTGGGATATTTGGCATATTTTGAAAACTGCAGGGATGTTTGGGACAAATGTGTCCAAAAGCCGCTTTCAGTACTTGGCATATGTTGGGTATAAAAAGACGTAATTTCGGACTGCGAATACGTGCAGAGCCAGAATTTGGCTCCAAAATATGGCTCAGGCCTCGAAATTGGGATATTTGGGATATTTTGAAAACTGCAGATATGTTTGGGACAAATGTGTCCAAAAGCCACTTTCAGTACTTGGCATATGTTGGGTATAAAAAGATGTAATTTCAAACTGCGAATATGTGCAGAGAGCCAGAATTTGGGTCCAAAATATGGCTCAGGCCTCGAAATGGGGATATTTGCGTTATTTTGAAAACTGGAGGGGAGTTTGGGCAAAATGTGACTCAATGCCGCTTTCAGGACTTGGCATATGTTGGGTATAAAAAAGTCGCAATTTAAAACTGCGAATACGTGCAGAGATCCAGAATTTGGCTCCAAAATATGGCTCAGGCCTCGAAATTGGGAAGTTTGGGATATTTCAAAAACTGCAGGGGAGTTTGTGCAAAATGTGACTCACTGCAGCTTTCAGGACTTGGCATATGTTGGGTATAAAAATTCGTAATATCAAACTGCGAATACGTGCATAGAGCCTGAATTTGGCTCCAAATTATGGCTCAGCATCGAAATTGGGATGTATGGGATATTTTGAAAACTGCAGGGAGGTTTGGGACAAATGTGACCAAACGCCGTTTTCAGTACTTGGCATATGTTGGTATAAAAAAGTCGCAATTTCAAACTGCGAATACGTGCAGAGAGCCAGAATTTGGCTCCAAAATATGGCTCAGGCCTCGAAACTGGGATATTTGGGATATTTCGAAAACTGCAGGGGAGTTTGTGCAAAATGTGACTCACTGCCGATTTCAGGACTTATCATATGTTGGGTATAAAATTCGTAATATCAAACTGCGAATACGTGCAGAGAGCCAGAATTTGGCTCCAAAATATGGCTCAGGCCTCGATTTTGGGATGTTTGGGATATTTTGATAACTGCAGGAAGTTTTGGGACAAATGTGACCAAACGTCGCTTTCAGTACTTGGCATATATTGGTATAAAAAGTGGTAATTTCAAACTGCGAAAACGTGCAGAGAGCCAGAATTTGGCTCCAAAATATGACTCAGGCCTCGAAATTGGGAAGTTTGGGATATTTTGAAAACTGCAGGGGAGTTTGGGCCAAATATGACCAAACGCCACTTTCAGTACGTGACATATGTTGGGTATAAAAAAATTCGCAATTTCAAACTGCGAATACGTGCAGAGAGCCAGAATTTGGCTCCAAAATATGGCTCAGGCCTCGAAATTGGGACGTTTGGGATATTTTGAAAACTGCAGGGGAGTTTGTGCGAAATGTGACTCACTGCCGATTTCAGTACTTGGCATATGTTGGGTATAAAAAGTCGTAATATGAAACTGCGAATACGTGCTAAGAGCCAGAATTTGGCTCCAAAATATGGCTCAGGCCTCGAAATTGGGATATTTGGCATATTTTGAAAACTGCGGAGAGGTTTGGGACAAATGTGACCAAACGCTGCTTTCAGTACTTGGCATATGTTGGGTATAAAAAGATGTAATTTCAAACTGCGAATACGTGCAGAGAGCCAGAATTTAGCTCCAAAATATGGCTCAGGCCTCGATATTGGGATATTTGGGATATTTTGAAAACTGCAGGGATGTTTGGGACAAATGTGACCAAACGCCGCTTTCAGTACCTTGCATATGTTGGGTATAAAAAGTCGTAATATCAAACAGCGAATACGTGCTAAGAACCAGAATTTGGCTCCAAAATATGGCTCAGGCCTCGAAATTGGGATATTTGGGATATTTTGAAAACTGCAGGGAGGTTTGGGACAAATGTGACCAAATGTCGCATTCAGTACTTGGCATATGTTGGGTATAAAAAGATGTAATTTCAAACTGCGAATACGTGCAGAGAGCCAGAATTTGGGTCCAAAATATGGCTCAGGCCTCGAAATAGGGATATTTGCATTATTTTGAAAACTGGAGGGGAGTTTGGGCAAAATGTGACTCACTGCCGCTTTCATTACTTGGCATATGTTGGGTATAAAAAAGTCGCAATTTCAAACTGCGAATACGTGCAGAGAGCCAGAATTTGGCTCCAAAATATGGCTCAGGCCTCGAAATTGGGACGTTTGGGATATTTCAAAAACTGCAGGGGAGTTTGTGCAAAATGTGACTCACTGCCGCTTTCAGGACTTTGCATATGTTGGGTATAAAAAGTCGTAATATCAAACTGCGAATACGTACATAGAGCCAGAATTTGGCTCCAAAAAATGGCTCAGGCCTCGAAATTGGGATAAATGGGATATTTTGAAAACTGGAGGGGAGTATGTGCAAAATGTGACTTACTGCCGCTTTCAGTACTTGGCATATGTTGGGTATAAAATTCGTAATATCAAACTGCGAATACGGGCAGAGCCAGAATTTGGCTCCAAAATAAGGCTCAGGCCTTGATATTGGGATGTTTGGAATATTTTGAAAACTGCTGGGGAGTTTATCCAAATGTGACTCACTGCCGCTTTCAGTACTTGGCATATGTTGGGTATAAAATTCGTAATATCAAACTGCAAATACGTGCATAGAGCCAGAATTTCGCTCCAAATTATGGCTCAGGCCTGGAAATTGGGATATTTGGGATATTTTGAAAACTGCAGTGAGGTTTGGGACAAATGTGACCAAACGCCGCTTTCAGTACTTGGCTTATGTTGGTATAAAAAAGTCGCAATTTCAAATTGCAAATACGTGCAAAGAGCCAGATTTTGGCTCCATAATATGGCTCAGGCCTCGAAATTGGGATATTTGGGATATTTTGAAAACTTCAGGGAAGTTTGTGCAAAATGTGACTCACTGCCGCTTTCAGGACTTGGCATATGTTGGGTATAAAAAGATGTAATTTCAAACTGCGAATACGTGTAGAGAGACAGAATTTGGGTCCAAAATATGACTCAGGCCTCGAAATTGGGAAGTTTGGGATATTTTGAAAACTTCAGAGGAGTTTAGGACAAATATGACCAAACGCGGCTTTCAGTACTTGGCATATATTGGGTATAAAAAGTCGTAATATCAAACTGCGAATACGTGCAAAGAGCCAGAATTTGGCTCCAAAATATGGCTCAGGCCTCGAAATTGGGATATTTGGCATATTTTGAAAACTGCGGGGAGGTTTGGGACAAATGTGACCAAACGCCGCTTTCAGTACTTGGCATATGTTGGGTATAAAAAGACGTAATTTCGGACTGCGAATACGTGCAGAGCCAGAATTTGGCTCCAAAATATGGCTCAGGCCTCGAAATTGGGATATTTGGGATATTTTGAAAACTGCAGGGATGTTTGGGACAAATGTGTCCAAAATCCGCTTTCAGTACTTGGCATATGTTGGGTATAAAAAGATGTAATTTCAAACTGCGAATATGTGCAGAGAGCCAGAATTTGGGTCCAAAATATGGCTCAGGCCTCGAAATGGGGATATTTGCGTTATTTTGAAAACTGGAGGGGAGTTTGGGCAAAATGTGACTCAATGCCGCTTTCATTACTTGGCATATGTTGGGTATAAAAAAGTCGCAATTTCAAACTGCGAATACGTGCAGAGATCCAGAATTTGGCTACAAAATATGGCTCAGGCCTCGAAATTGGGAAGTTTGGGATATTTCAAAAACTGCAGGGGAGTTTGTGCAAAATGTGACTCACTGCAGCTTTCAGGACTTGGCATATGTTGGGTATAAAAATTCGTAATATCAAACTGCGAATACGTGCATAGAGCCTGAATTTGGCTCCAAATTATGGCTCAGCATCGAAATTGGGATGTATGGGATATTTTGAAAACTGCAGGGAGGTTTGGGACAAATGTGACCAAACGCCGTTTTCAGTACTTGGCATATGTTGGTATAAAAAAGTCGCAATTTCAAACTGCGAATACGTGCAGAGAGCCAGAATTTGGCTCCATAATATGGCTCAGGCCTCGAAATTGGGATATTTGGGATATTTCGAAAACTGCAGGGGAGTTTGTGCAAAATGTGACTCACTGCCGATTTCAGGACTTAGCATATGTTGGGTATAAAAAGTCATAATATCAAACTGCGAATACGTGCATAGAGCCAGAATTTGGCTCCAAAATATGGCTCAGGCCTCGAAATTGGGATATTTGGGATATTTTGAAAACTGGAGGGGAGTCTGCGCAAAATGTGACTTTCTGCCGCTTTCAGTACTTGGCATATGTTGGGTATAAAATTCGTAATATCAAACTGCGAATACGTGCAGAGAGCCAGAATTTGGCTCCAAAATATGGCTCAGGCCTCGATATTGGGATGTTTGGGATATTTTGATAACTGCAGGAAGTTTTGGGACAAATGTGACCAAACGTCGCTTTCAGTACTTGGCATATATTGGTATAAAAAGTGGTAATTTCAAACTGCGAAAACGTGCAGAGAGCCAGAATTTGGCTCCAAAATATGACTCAGGCCTCGAAATTGGGAAGTTTGGGATATTTTGAAAACTGCAGGGGAGTTTGGGCCAAATATGACTAAACGCCACTTTCAGTACGTGACATATGTTGGGTATAAAAAAATTCGCAATTTCAAACTGCGAATACGTGCAGAGAGCCAGAATTTGGCTCCAAAATATGGCTCAGGCCTCGAAATTGGGACGTTTGGGATATTTTGAAAACTGCAGGGGAGTTTGTGCGAAATGTGACTCACTGCCGATTTCAGTACTTGGCATATGTTGGGTATAAAAAGTCGTAATATGAAACTGCGAATACGTGCTAAGAGCCAGAATTTGGCTCCAAAATATGGCTCAGGCCTCGAAATTGGGATATTTGGCATATTTTGAAAACTGCGGAGAGGTTTGGGACACATGTGACCAAACGCTGCTTTCAGTACTTGGCATATGTTGGGTATAAAAAGATGTAATTTCAAACTGCGAATACGTGCAGAGAGCCAGAATTTAGCTCCAAAATATGGCTCAGGCCTCGATATTGGGATATTTGGGATATTTTGAAAACTGCAGGGATGTTTGGGACAAATGTGACCAAACGCCGCTTTCAGTACCTTGCATATGTTGGGTATAAAAAGATGTAATTTCAAACTGCGAATACGTGCAGAGAGCCAGAATTTGGGTCCAAAATATGGCTCAGGCCTCGAAATAGGGATATTTGCATTATTTTGAAAACTGGAGGGGAGTTTGGGCAAAATGTGACTCACTGCCGCTTTCATTACTTGGCATATGTTGGGTATAAAAAAGTCGCAATTTCAAACTGCGAATATGTGCAGAGATCCAATATTTGGCTCCAAAATATGGCTCAGGCCTCGAAATTGGGAAGTTTGGGATATTTCAAAAACTGCGGGGAGGTTTGGGACAAATGTGACTCACTGCCGCTTTCATTACTTGGCATATGTTGATTATAAAAATTCGTAATATCAAACTGCGAATACGTGCTAAGAGCCAGAATTTGGCTCCAAAATATGGCTCAGGCCTCGAAACTGGGATATTTGGCATATTTTAAAAACTGCGGGGAGGTTTGGGACAAATGTGACCAAACGCCGCTTTCAGTACTTTGAATATGTTGGGTATAAAAAGACGTAATTTCGAACTGCGAATAAGTGCAGAGAGCCAGAATTTGGCTCCAAATTATGGCTCAGGCCTCGAAATTAGGATGTTTGGGATATTTTGAAAACTGCAGGGAGGTTTGGGACAAATGTGACCAAACGTCGCTTTCAGTACTTGGCATATGTTGGGTATAAAAAGTGGTAATTTCAAACTGCGAAAACGTGCAGAGAGCCAAAATTTGGCTCCAAAATATGCCTCAGGCCTCGAAATAGGGATATTTGGGATATTTTGAAAACTGCAGGGATGTTTGGGACAAATGTGACCAAACGCCGCTTTCAGTACTTGGCATGTGTTGGGTATAAAAAGTCGTAATATCAAACTGCGAATACGTGCTAAGAGCCAGAATTTGGCTCCAAAATATGGCTCAGGCCTCGAAATTGGGATATTTGGCATATTTTGAAAACTGCGGGGAGGTTTGGGACAAATGTGACCAAACGCCGCTTTCAGTACTTGGAATATGTTGGGTATAAAAAGACGTAATTTCGAACTGCGAATACGTGCAGAGAGCCTGAGTTTGGCTCCAAAATATGGCTCAGGCCTCGAAATTGGGATATTTGGGATATTTTGAAAACTGCAGGGATGTTTGGGTTAATGTGACCAAACGCCGCTTTCAGTACTTGGCATATGTTGGGTATAAAAAGTCGTAATATCAAACTGCGAATACGTGCAGAGATCCAGAATTTGGCTCCAAAATATGGCTCAGGCCTCGAAATTGGGATATTTGGGATATTTCGAAAACTGCAGGGGAGTTTGTGCAAAATGTGACTCACTGCCGCTTTCAGGACTTGGCATATGTTGGGTATAAAAAATCATATTTTCAAACAGGGAATACGTGCAGAGAGCCAGAATTTGGCTCCAAAAAAGGACTCAGGCCTCGAAATTGGGATATTTTGAAATTTGCAGGGGAGTTTGGGACAAATATGACCAAACGCCGCTTTCAGTACTTGACATATGTTGGGTATAAAAAAGTCGCAATTTCAAACTGCGAATACGTGCAGAGAGCCAGAATTTGGCTCCAAAATATGGCTCAGGCCTCGAAATTGGGATGTTTGGGATATTTTGAAAACTGCAGGGGACTTTGCGACAAATATGACCAAACGCCTCTTTCAGTACTTGGCATATGTTGGGTATAAAAAGTCGTAATTTCAAACTGCGAATACGTGCAGAGAGCCTGAATATGGCTCCAAAATATGGTTCAGGCCTCGAAATTGGGATATTTGGGATATTTTGAAAACTGCAAGGATGTTTGGGACAAATGTGTCCAAACGCCGCTTTCAGTACTTGACATATGTTGGGTATAAAAAATTCGCAATTTCAAACTGCGAATACGTGCAGAGAGCCAGAATTTGGCTCCATAATATGGCTCAGGCCTCGAAATTGGGATATTTGGCATATTTTGAAAACTGCGATGAGGTTTGGGACAAATGTGACCAAACGTCGCTTTCAGTACTTGACATATGTTGGGTATAAAAAGACGTAATTTCGAACTGCGAATACGTGCAGAGAGCCAGAATTTGGGTCCAAAATATGGCTCAGGCCTCGAAATTGGGATATTTGCGTTATTTTGAAAACTGGAGGGGAGTTTGGGCAAAATGTGACTCACTGCCGCTTTCATTACTTGGCATATGTTGGGTATAAAAAAGTCGCAATTTCAAACTGCGAATACGTGCAGAGACCAGAATTTGGCTCCAAAATATCGCTCAGGCCTCGAAATTGGGATATTTGGGATATTTCAAAAACTGCAGGAGAGTTTGTGCAAAATGTGACTCACTGCCGCTTTCAGGACTTGGCATATGTTGGGTATAAAAAGATGTAATTTCAAACTGCGAATACGTGCATAGAGCCAGAATTTGGCTCCAAATTATGGCTCAGGCCTCGAAATTGGGATGTTTGGGATATTTTGAAAACCGCATGGAGGTTTGGGACAAATGTGACCAAACACCGCTTTCAGTACTTGGCATATGTTGGTATAAAAAAGTCGCAATTTCAAACTGTGAATACGTGCAGAGAGCCAGAATTTGGCTCCATAATATGGCTCAGGCCTCGAAATTGGGATATTTGGGATATTTCGAAAACTGCAGGGGAGTTGGTGCAAAATGTGACTCACTGCCGATTTCAGGACTTAGCATATGTTGGGCATAAAAAGTCGTAATATCAAACTGCGAATACGTGCATAGAGCCAGAATTTGGCTCCAAAATATGGCTCAGGCCTCGAAATTGGGATATTTGGGATATTTTGAAAACTGCAGGGGAGTTGGTGCAAAATGTGACTCACTGCCGCTTTCAGTACTTGGCATATGTTGGGTATAAAATTTGGAATATCAAACTGCGAATACGTGTAGAGAGCCAGAATTTGGCTCCAAAATATGGCTCAGGCCTCGATATTGGGATGTTTGGGATATTTTGAAAACTGCAGGAAGGATTGGGACAAATGTGACCAAACGCCGCTTTCAGTACTTCGCATATGTTGGGTATAAAAAAGTCGTAATTTCAAACTGCGAATACGTGCAGAGAGCCTGAATTTGGCTCCAAAATATGGCTCAGGCCTCGAAATTGGGATATTTGGGATATTTTGAAAACTGCATGGGAGTTTGGGACAAATATGACCAAACGCCGCTTTCAGTACTTGACATATGTTGGGTATAAAAAATCGCAATTTCAAACAGCGAATACGTGCAGAGAGCCAGAATTTGGCTCCAAAATTTGGCTCAGGCCTCGAAATTGGGACGTTTGGGATATTTTGAAAACTGCAGGGGAGTTTGTACGAAATGTGACTCACTGCCGATTACAGTACTTGGCATATGTTGGGTATAAAAAGCCGTAATATCAAACTGCGAATACGTGCTAAGAGCCAGAATTTGGCTCCAAAATATGGCTCAAGCCTCGAAATTGGGATATTTGGCATATTTTGAAAACTGCGGGGAGGTTTGGGAAAAATGTGACCAAACGCCGCTTTCAGTACTTTGAATATGTTGGGTATAAAAATACTTAATTTCGAACTGCGAATACGTGCAGAGAGCCAGAATTTGGCTCCAAATTATGGCTCAGGCCTCGAAATTAGGATGTTTGGGATATTTTGAAAACTGCAGGGAGGTTTGGGACAAATGTGACCAAACGTCGCTTTCAGTACTTGGCATATGTTGGTATAAAAAAGTCGCAATTTCAAACTGCGAATACGTGCAAAAAGCCAAAATTTGGCTCCATAATATGGCTCAGGCCTCGAAATTGGGATATTTGGGATATTTTGAAAACTGCAGGGGAGTTTGTGCAAAATGTGACTCACTGCCGCTATCAGCACTTGAGATATGTTGGGTATAAAAAGTGGTAATTTCAAACTGCGAAAACGTGCAGAGAGCCAGAATTTGGCTCCAAAATATGACTCAGGCCTCGAAATTGGGAAGTTTGGGATATTTTGAAAACTGCAGGGGAGTTTGGGACAAATATGACCAAACACCGCTTTCAGTACTTGACATATGTTGGGTATAAAAAAGTCGCAATTTCAAACTGCGAATTCGTGCAGAGAGCCAGAATTTGGCTCCAAAATATAGCTCAGGCCTCGAAATTGGGATATTTGGCATATTTTGAAAACTGCGGGGAGGTTTGGGACAAATGTGACCAAACGCCTCTTTCAGTACTTGGCATATGTTGGGTATAAAAAGACGTAATTTCGAACTGCGAATACGTGCAGAGATGCAGAATTTGGCTCCAAAATATGGCTCAGGCCTCGAAATTGGGATATTTGGGATATTTTGAAAACTGCAGGGATGTTTGGGACTAATGTGACCAAACGCCACTTTCAGTACTTGGCATATGTTGGGTATAAAAAGTCGTAATATCAAACTGCGAATACGTGCAGAGATGCAGAATTTGGCTCCAAAATATGGCTCAGGCCTCGAAATTGGGATATTTTGAAAACTGCTGGGGAGTTTGTGCAAAATGTGACTCACTGCGGCTTTCAGGACTTGGCAGATGTTGTGTATAAAAAATCATATTTTCAAACTGGGAATACGTGCAGAGAGCCAGTATTTGGCTCCAAAATAGGACTCAGGCCACGAAATTTGGAAGTTTGGGATATTTTGAAAACTGGAGGGGACTTTGGGACAAATATGACCAAACGCCGCTTCCAGTACTTGGCATATATTGGGTATAAAAAGTCGTAATTTCAAACTGCGAATACGTGCAGAGAGCCTGAATTTGGCTCCAAAATATGGTTCAGGCCTCGAAATTGGGATGTTTGGGATATTTTGAAAACTGCAGGGATGTTTGGGACAAATGTGTCCAAACGCCGCTTTCAGTTCTTGACATATGTTGGGTATAAAAAGATGTAATTTCACACTGCGAATACGTGCCGAGAGCCAGAATTTGGCTCCAAAATATGGCTCAGGCCTCGAAATTGGGATATTTGCGTTATTTTGAAAATTAGAGGGGAGTTTGGGCAAAATGTGACTCACTGCTGCTTTCATTACTTGGCATATGTTGGGTATAAAAAAGTCGCAATTTCAAACTGCGAATACGTGCAGAGATACTGAATTTGGCTCCAAAATATGGCTCAGGCCTCGAAATTGGGATATTTGGGATATTTCAATAACTGCAGGGGAGTTTGTGCAAAATGTGACTCACTGCCGCTTTCATTACTTGGCATATGTTGGGTATAAAAAAGTCGCAATTTCAAACTGCGAATACGTGCAGAGAGCCTGAATTTGGCTCCAAAATATGGCTCAGGCCTCGATATTGGGATGCTTGGGATATTTTGAAAACTGCAGGAAGGTTTGGGACAAATGTGACCAAACGCCGCTTTCAGTACTTCGCATATGTTGGGTATAAAAAAGTCGTAATTTCAAACTGCGAATACGTGCAGATAGCCAGAATTTGGCTCCAAAATATGGCTCAGGCCTCGAAATTGGGATATTTGGGATATTTTGAAAACTGCAGGGAGGTTTTGGACAAATGTGACCAAACGCCGCTTTCAGTACTTGGAATATGTTGGGCATAAAAAGATGTAATTTCAAACTGCGAATACGTGCAGAGAGCCAGAATTTGGCTCCATAATATGGCTCAGGCCTCGAAATTGGGATATTTTGAAAATTGCAGGGGAGCTTGTGCAAAATGTGACTCACTTCGGCTTTCAGGACTTGGCATATGTTGGGTATAAAATGTCATAATATCAAACTGCGAATACGTGCATAGAGCCAGAATTTGGCTCCAAATTATGGCTCAGGCCTCGAAATTGGGATGTTTGGAATATTTTGAAAACTGCAGGGAGGTTTGGGACAAATGTGATCAAACGCCACTTTCAGTACTTGGCATATGTTGGTATAAAAAAGTCGCAATTTCAAACTGCGAATACGTGCAAAGAGCCAGAATTTGGCTCCATAATATGGCTGAGGCCTCGAAATTGGGATATTTGGGATATTTTGAAAACTGCAGGGGAGTTTGTGCAAAATGTGACTCACTGCCGCTTTCAGCACTTGGGATATGTTGGGTATAAAAATGGTAATATCAAACTGCGAATACGTGCATAGAGCCAGAATTTGGCTCCAAAATATGGCTCAGGCCTCGATATTGGGATGCTTGGGATATTTTGAAAACTGCAGGAAGGTTTGGGACAAATGTGACCAAACGCCGCTTTCAGTACTTCGCATATGTTGGGTATAAAAAAGTCGTAATTTCAAACTGCGAATACGTGCAGAGAGCCAGAATTTGGCTCCAAAATATGGCTCAGGCCTCGAAATTGGGATATTTGGGATATTTTGAAAACTGCAGGGAGGTTTTGGACAAATGTGACCAAACGCCGCTTTCAGTACTTGGAATATGTTGGGCATAAAAAGATGTAATTTCAAACTGCGAATACGTGCAGAGAGCCAGAATTTGGCTCCATAATATGGCTCAGGCCTCGAAATTGGGATATTTTGAAAATTGCAGGGGAGCTTGTGCAAAATGTGACTCACTGCGGCTTTCAGGACTTGGCATATGTTGGGTATAAAAAGTCGTAATATCAAACTGCGAATACGTGCATAGAGCCAGAATTTGGCTCCAAATTATGGCTCAGGCCTCGAAATTTGGATGTTTGGGATATTTTGAAAACTGCAGGGAGGTTTGGGACAAATGTGACCAAACGCCTCTTTCAGTACTTGACATATGTTGGGTATAAAAAAGTCGCAATTTCAAACTGCGAATACGTGCAAAGAGCCAGAATTTGGCTCCATAATATAACTGAGGCCTCGAAATTGGGATGTTTGGGATATTTTGAAAACTGCGGGGAGGTTTGGGACAAATTTGACCAAACGCCACTTTCAGTACTTGACATATGTTGGGTATAAAAAATCGCAATTTCAAACTGCGAATACGTGCAGAGAGCCAGAATTTGGCTCCAAAATTTGGCTCAGGCCTCGAAATTGGGACGTTTGGGATATTTTGAAAACTGCAGGGGAGTTTGTACGAAATGTGACTCTCTGCCGATTACAGTACTTGGCATATGTTGGGTATAAAAAGTCGTAATATCAAACTGCGAATACGTGCTAAGAGCCAGAATTTGGCTCCAAAATATGGCTCAAGCCTCGAAATTGGGATATTTGGCATATTTTGAAAACTGCGGGGAGGTTTGGGAAAAATGTGACCAAACGCCGCTTTCAGTACTTTGAATATGTTGGGTATAAAAAGACTTAATTTCGAACTGCGAATACGTGCAGAGAGCCAGAATTTGGCTCCAAATTATGGCTCAGGCCTCGAAATTGGGATATTTGGGATATTTTGAAAACTGCAGGGATGTTTGGGACAAATGTGACCAAACGCCGCTTTCAGTACTTGGCATATGTTGGGTATAAAAAGTCGTAATATCAAACAGCGAATACGTGCAGAGATCCAGAATTTGGCTCCAAAATATGGCTCAGGCCTCGAAATTGGGATATTTGGGATATTTCGAAAACTGCAGGGGAGTTTGTGCAAAATGTGACTCACTGCCGCTTTCAGGACTTGGCATATGTTGGGTTAAAAAAATCATATTTTCAAACAGGGAATACGTGCAGAGAGCCAGAATTTGGCTCCAAAAAAGGGCTCAGGCCTCGAAATTGGGATATTTTGAAATTTGCAGGGGAGTTTGGGACAAATATGACCAAACGCCGCTTTCAGTACTTGACATATGTTGGGTATAAAAAAGTCGCAATTTCAAACTGCGAAT
The DNA here is from genome assembly GCF_040958095.1 of Procambarus clarkii. NCBI lineage: Eukaryota > Metazoa > Arthropoda > Malacostraca > Decapoda > Cambaridae > Procambarus > Procambarus clarkii. The sequence continues at coordinate 1,620,571 of NC_091230.1, read as the reverse complement.
ACGTGCAGAGAGCCAGAATTTGGCTCCAAAATATGGCTCAGGCCTCGAAATTGGGATGTTTGGGATATTTTAAAAATTGCAGGGGACTTTGCGACAAATATGACCAAACGCCGCTATCAGTACTTGGCATATGTTGGGTATAAAAAGTCGTAATTTCAAACTGCGAATACGTGCAGAGAGCCTGAATATGGCTCCAAAATATGGTTCAGGCCTCGAAATTGGGATATTTGGGATATTTTGAAAACTGCAAGGATGTTTGGGACAAATGTGTCCAAACGCCGCTTTCAGTACTTGACATATGTTGGGTATAAAAAGACGTAATTTCGAACTGCGAATACGTGCAGAGAGCCAGAATTTGGGTCCAAAATATGGCTCAGGCCTCGAAATTGGGATATTTGGGATATTTTGAAAACTGCAGGGGAGTTGGTGCAAAATGTGACTCACTGCCGCTTTCAGTACTTGGCATATGTTGGGTATAAAAAAGTAGCAATTTCAAACTGCGAATACGTGCAGAGACCAGAATTTGGCTCAAAAATATCGCTCAGGCCTCGAAATTGGGATATTTGGGATATTTCAAAAACTGCAGGAGAGTTTGTGCAAAATGTGACTCACTGCCGCTTTCAGGACTTGGCATATGTTGGGTATAAAAAGTCGTAATATCAAACTGCGAATACGTGCATAGAGCCAGAATTTGGCTCCAAATTATGGCTCAGGCCTCGAAATTGGGATGTTTGGGATATTTTGAAAACCGCATGGAGGTTTGGGACAAATGTAACCAAACGCCGCTTTCAGTACTTGGCATATGTTGGTATAAAAAAGTCGCAATTTCAAACTGCGAATACGTGCAGAGAGCCAGAATTTGGCTCCATAATATGGCTCAGGCCTCGAAATTGGGATATTTGGGATATTTCGAAAACTGCAGGGGAGTTGGTGCAAAATGTGACTCTCTGCCGATTTCAGGACTTAGCATATGTTGGGCATAAAAAGTCGTAATATCAAACTGCGAATACGTGCATAGAGCCAGAATTTGGCTCCAAAATATGGCTCAGGCCTCGAAATTGGGATATTTGGGATATTTTGAAAACTGCAGGGGAGTTGGTGCAAAATGTGACTCACTGCCGCTTTCAGTACTTGGCATATGTTGGGTATAAAATTTGTAATATCAAACTGCGAATACGTGTAGAGAGCCAGAATTTGGCTCCAAAATATGGCTCAGGCCTCGATATTGGGATGTTTGGGATATTTTGAAAACTGCAGGAAGGTTTGGGACAAATGTGACCAAACGCCGCTTTCAGTACTTCGCATATGTTGGGTATAAAAAAGTGGTAATTTCAAACTGCGAATACGTGCAGAGAGCCTGAATTTGGCTCCAAAATATGGCTCAGGCCTCGAAATTGGGATATTTGGGATATTTCGAAAACTGCAGGGGAGTTTGTGCAAAATGTGACACACTGCCGCTTTCAGGACTTGGCATATGTTGGGTATAAAAATTCTTAATATCAAACTGCGAATACGTGCATAGAGCCAGAATTTGGCTCCAAATTATGGCTCAGGCCTCGAAATTAGGATGTTTGGGATATTTTGAAAACTGCAGAGAGGTTTGGGACAAATGTGACCAAACATCGCTTTCAGTACTTGGCATATGTTGAGTATGAAAAAGTCGCAATTTCAAGTTGCGAATTCGTGCAAAGAGCCAGAATTTGGCTCCATAATATGGCTCAGGCCTCGAAATTGGGATATTTGGGATATTTTGAAAACTGCAGGGGAGTTTGTGCAAAATGTGACTCACTGCCGGTTTCAGCACTTGGGATATGTTGGGTATAAAAAGTGGTAATTTCAAACTGCGAAAACGTGCAGAGAGCCAGAATTTGGCTCCAAAATATGACTCAGGCCTCGAAATTGGGAAGTTTGGGATATTTTGAAAACTGCAGGGGAGTTTGGGACAAATATGACCAAACACCGCTTTCAGTACTTGACATATGTTGGGTATAAAAAAGTCGCAATTTCAAACTGCGAATACGTGCAGAGAGCCAGAATTTGGCTCCAAAATATAGCTCAGGCCTCGAAATTGGGATATTTTGAAAACTGCTGGGGAGTTTTTGCAAAATGTGACTCACTGCGGCTTTCAGGACTTGGCAGATGTTGTGTATAAAAAATCATATTTTCAAACTGGGAATACGTGCAGAGAGCCAGAATTTGGCTCCAAAATAGGACTCAGGCCACGAAATTGGGAAGTTTGGGATATTTTGAAAACTGGAGGGGACTTTGGGACAAATATGACCAAACGCCGCTTTCAGTACTTGGCATATGTTGGGTATAAAAAGTCGTAATTTCAAACTGCGAATACGTGCAGAGAGCCTGAATTTGGCTCCAAAATATGGTTCAGGCCTCGAAATTGGGATATTTGGGATATTTTGAAAACTGTAAGGATGTTTGGGACAAATGTGTCCAAACGCCGCTTTCAGTTCTTGACATATGTTGGGTATAAAAAGATGTAATTTCACACTGCGAATACGTGCCGAGAGCCAGAATTTGGCTCCAAAATATGGCTCAGGCCTCGAAATTGGGATATTTGCGTTATTTTGAAAATTAGAGGGGAGTTTGGGCAAAATGTGACTCACTGCCGCTTTCATTACTTGGCATATGTTGGGTATAAAAAAGTCGCAATTTCAAACTGCGAATACGTGCAGAGATCCAGAATTTGGCTCCAAAATATGGCTCAGGCCTCGAAATTGGGATATTTGGGATATTTCAATAACTGCAGGGGAGTTTGTGCAAAATGTGACTCACTGCCGCTTTCAGGACTTGGCATATGTTGGGTATAAAAATTTGTAATATCAAACTGCGAATACGTGCATAGAGCCAGAATTTGGCTCCAAATTATGGCTCAGGCCTCGAAATTGGGATGTTTGGGATATTTTGAAAACTGCAGGGAGGTTTAGGACAAATGTGACCAAACGCCGCTTTCAGTACTTGGCATATGTTGGTATTAAAAATTCGCAATTTCAAACTGCGAATACGTGCAGAGAGCCAGAATTTGGCTCCAAAATATGGATCAGGCCTCGAAATTGGGATATTTGGGATATTTTGAAAACTGGAGGGGAGTCTGTGCAAAATGTGACTTACTGCCGCTTTCAGTACTTGGCATATGTTGGGTATAAAATTCGTATTATCAAACTGCGAATACGTGCATAGAGCCAGAATTTGGCTCCATAATAAGAATCAGGCCTCGAAATTGGGATATTTGGGATATTTCGAAAACTGCAGGGGAGTTTGTGCAAAATGTGACTCACTGCTGCTTTCAGGACTTGGCATATGTTGGGTATAAAAATTCTTAATATCAAACTGCGAATACGTGCATAGAGCCAGAATTTGGCACCAAATTATGGCTCAGGCCTCGAAATTGGAATGTTTGGAATATTTTGAAAACTGCAGGGAGGTTTAGGACAAATGTGACCAAACGCCGCTTTCAGTACTTGGCATATGTTAGTATAAAAAGTCACAATTTCAAACTGCGAATACGTGCAAAGAGCCAGAATTTGGCTCCAAAATGTGGCTGAGGCCTCGAAATTGGGATATTTGGGATATTTTGAAAACTGCAGGGGAGTTTGTGCAAAATGTGACTCACTGCCGCTTTCAGCACTTGGGATATGTTGGGTATAAAAAGTGGTAATTTCAAACTGCGAAAACGTGCAGAGAGCCAGAATTTGGCTCCAAAATATGACTTAGGCCTGGAAATTGGGAAGTTTGGGATATTTTGAAAACTGCAGAGGAGTTTAGGACAAATATGACCAAACGCCGCTTTCAGTACTTGACATATGTTGGGTATAAAAAAGTTGCGATTTCAAACTGCGAATTCGTGCAAAGAGCCAGAATTTGGCTCCATAATATGGCTCAGGCCTCGAAATTGGGATATTTGGGATATTTCGAAAACTGCAGGGGAGTTTGTGCAAAATGTGACTCACTGCCGCTTTCAGGACTTGGCATATGTTGGGTTAAAAAAATCATATTTTCAAACAGGGAATACGTGCAGAGAGCCAGAATTTGGCTCCAAAAAAGGGCTCAGGCCTCGAAATTGGGATATTTTGAAATTTGCAGGGGAGTTTGGGACAAATATGACCAAACGCCGCTTTCAGTACTTGACATATGTTGGGTATAAAAAAGTCGCAATTTCAAACTGCGAATACGTGCAGAGAGCCAGAATTTGGCTCCAAAATATGGCTCAGGCCTCGAAATTGGGATGTTTGGGATATTTTAAAAATTGCAGGGGACTTTGCGACAAATATGACCAAACGCCGCTATCAGTACTTGGCATATGTTGGGTATAAAAAGTCGTAATTTCAAACTGCGAATACGTGCAGAGAGCCTGAATATGGCTCCAAAATATGGTTCAGGCCTCGAAATTGGGATATTTGGGATATTTTGAAAACTGCAAGGATGTTTGGGACAAATGTGTCCAAACGCCGCTTTCAGTACTTGACATATGTTGGGTATAAAAAGACGTAATTTCGAACTGCGAATACGTGCAGAGAGCCAGAATTTGGGTCCAAAATATGGCTCAGGCCTCGAAATTGGGATATTTGGGATATTTTGAAAACTGCAGGGGAGTTGGTGCAAAATGTGACTCACTGCCGCTTTCAGTACTTGGCATATGTTGGGTATAAAAAAGTAGCAATTTCAAACTGCGAATACGTGCAGAGACCAGAATTTGGCTCAAAAATATCGCTCAGGCCTCGAAATTGGGATATTTGGGATATTTCAAAAACTGCAGGAGAGTTTGTGCAAAATGTGACTCACTGCCGCTTTCAGGACTTGGCATATGTTGGGTATAAAAAGTCGTAATATCAAACTGCGAATACGTGCATAGAGCCAGAATTTGGCTCCAAATTATGGCTCAGGCCTCGAAATTGGGATGTTTGGGATATTTTGAAAACCGCATGGAGGTTTGGGACAAATGTAACCAAACGCCGCTTTCAGTACTTGGCATATGTTGGTATAAAAAAGTCGCAATTTCAAACTGCGAATACGTGCAGAGAGCCAGAATTTGGCTCCATAATATGGCTCAGGCCTCGAAATTGGGATATTTGGGATATTTCGAAAACTGCAGGGGAGTTGGTGCAAAATGTGACTCTCTGCCGATTTCAGGACTTAGCATATGTTGGGCATAAAAAGTCGTAATATCAAACTGCGAATACGTGCATAGAGCCTGAATTTGGCTCCAAAATATGGCTCAGGCCTCGAAATTGGGATATTTGGGATATTTTGAAAACTGCAGGGGAGTTGGTGCAAAATGTGACTCACTGCCGCTTTCAGTACTTGGCATATGTTGGGTATAAAATTTGTAATATCAAACTGCGAATACGTGTAGAGAGCCAGAATTTGGCTCCAAAATATGGCTCAGGCCTCGATATTGGGATGTTTGGGATATTTTGAAAACTGCAGGAAGGTTTGGGACAAATGTGACCAAACGCCGCTTTCAGTACTTCGCATATGTTGGGTATAAAAAAGTCGTAATTTCAAACTGCGAATACGTGCAGAGAGCCTGAATTTGGCTCCAAAATATGGCTCAGGCCTCGAAATTGGGATATTTGGGATATTTCGAAAACTGCAGGGGAGTTTGTGCAAAATGTGACACACTGCCGCTTTCAGGACTTGGCATATGTTGGGTATAAAAATTCTTAATATCAAACTGCGAATACGTGCATAGAGCCAGAATTTGGCTCCAAATTATGGCTCAGGCCTCGAAATTAGGATGTTTGGGATATTTTGAAAACTGCAGAGAGGTTTGGGACAAATGTGACCAAACATCGCTTTCAGTTCTTGGCATATGTTGAGTATGAAAAAGTCGCAATTTCAAGTTGCGAATTCGTGCAAAGAGCCAGAATTTGGCTCCATAATATGGCTCAGGCCTCGAAATTGGGATATTTGGGATATTTTGAAAACTGCAGGGGAGTTTGTGCAAAATGTGACTCACTGCCGGTTTCAGCACTTGGGATATGTTGGGTATAAAAAGTGGTAATTTCAAACTGCGAAAACGTGCAGAGAGCCAGAATTTGGCTCCAAAATATGACTCAGGCCTCGAAATTGGGAAGTTTGGGATATTTTGAAAACTGCAGGGGAGTTTGGGACAAATATGACCAAACACCGCTTTCAGTACTTGACATATGTTGGGTATAAAAAAGTCGCAATTTCAAACTGCGAATACGTGCAGAGAGCCAGAATTTGGCTCCAAAATATAGCTCAGGCCTCGAAATTGGGATATTTTGAAAACTGCTGGGGAGTTTTTGCAAAATGTGACTCACTGCGGCTTTCAGGACTTGGCAGATGTTGTGTATAAAAAATCATATTTTCAAACTGGGAATACGTGCAGAGAGCCAGAATTTGGCTCCAAAATAGGACTCAGGCCACGAAATTGGGAAGTTTGGGATATTTTGAAAACTGGAGGGGACTTTGGGACAAATATGACCAAACGCCGCTTTCAGTACTTGGCATATGTTGGGTATAAAAAGTCGTAATTTCAAACTGCGAATACGTGCAGAGAGCCTGAATTTGGCTCCAAAATATGGTTCAGGCCTCGAAATTGGGATATTTGGGATATTTTGAAAACTGTAAGGATGTTTGGGACAAATGTGTCCAAACGCCGCTTTCAGTTCTTGACATATGTTGGGTATAAAAAGATGTAATTTCACACTGCGAATACGTGCCGAGAGCCAGAATTTGGCTCCAAAATATGGCTCAGGCCTCGAAATTGGGATATTTGCGTTATTTTGAAAATTAGAGGGGAGTTTGGGCAAAATGTGACTCACTGCCGCTTTCATTACTTGGCATATGTTGGGTATAAAAAAGTCGCAATTTCAAACTGCGAATACGTGCAGAGATCCAGAATTTGGCTCCAAAATATGGCTCAGGCCTCGAAATTGGGATATTTGGGATATTTCAATAACTGCAGGGGAGTTTGTGCAAAATGTGACTCACTGCCGCTTTCAGGACTTGGCATATGTTGGGTATAAAAATTTGTAATATCAAACTGCGAATACGTGCATAGAGCCAGAATTTGGCTCCAAATTATGGCTCAGGCCTCGAAATTGGGATGTTTGGGATATTTTGAAAACTGCAGGGAGGTTTAGGACAAATGTGACCAAACGCCGCTTTCAGTACTTGGCATATGTTGGTATTAAAAATTCGCAATTTCAAACTGCGAATACGTGCAGAGAGCCAGAATTTGGCTCCAAAATATGGATCAGGCCTCGAAATTGGGATATTTGGGATATTTTGAAAACTGGAGGGGAGTCTGTGCAAAATGTGACTTACTGCCGCTTTCAGTACTTGGCATATGTTGGGTATAAAATTCGTATTATCAAACTGCGAATACGTGCATAGAGCCAGAATTTGGCTCCATAATAAGAATCAGGCCTCGAAATTGGGATATTTGGGATATTTTGAAAACTGCAGGGGAGTTTGTGCAAAATGTGACTCACTGCCGCTTTCAGCACTTGGGATATGTTGGGTATAAAAAGTGGTAATTTCAAACTGCGAAAACGTGCAGAGAGCCAGAATTTGGCTCCAAAATATGACTTAGGCCTGGAAATTGGGAAGTTTGGGATATTTTGAAAACTGCAGAGGAGTTTAGGACAAATATGACCAAACGCCGCTTTCAGTACTTGACATATGTTGGGTATAAAAAAGTTGCGATTTCAAACTGCGAATACGTGCAAAGAGCCAGAATTTGGCTCCATAATATGGCTGAGGCCTCGAAATTGGGATATTTGGGATATTTTGAAAACTGCAGGGGAGTTTGTGCAAAATGTGACTCACTGCCGCTTTCAGCACTTGGGATATGTTGGGTATAAAAAGTGGTAATTTCAAACTGCGAAAACGTGCAGAGAGCCAGAATTTGGCTCCAAAATATGACTCAGGCCTCGAAATTGGGAAGTTTGGGATATTTTGAAAACTGGAGGGGAGTCTGTGCAAAATGTGACTTACTGCAGCTTTCAGTACTTGGCATATGTCGGGTATAAAATTCGTAATATCAAACTGCGAATACGTGCATAGAGCCAGAATTTGGCTCCAAAATATGGCTCAGGCCTCGAAATTGGGATACTTGGGATATTTCAATAACTGCAGGGGAGTTTGTGCAAAATGTGACTCACTGCCGCTTTCAGGACTTGGCATATGTTGGGTATAAAAATTTGTAATATCAAACTGCGAATACGTGCATAGAGCCAGAATTTGGCTCCAAAATATGGCTCAGGTATTGGGATGTTTGGGATATTTTGAAAACTGCAGGAAGGTTTGGGACAAATGTGACCAAACGCCGCTTTCAGTACTTCACATATGTTGGGTATAAAAAAGTCGTAATTTTAAATTGCGAATACGTGCAGAGAGCCTGAATTTGGCTCCAAAATATGGATCAGGCCTCGAAATTGGGATATTTGGGATATTTCGAAAACTGCAGGGGAGTTTGTGCAAAATGTGACTCACTGCCGCTTTCAGGACTTGGCATATGTTGGGTATAAAAATTCTTAATATCAAGCTGCGAATACGTGCATAGAGCCAGAATTTGGCTCCAAATTATGGCTCAGGCCTCGAAATTTGGATGTTTGGGATATTTTGAAAACTGCGGGGGAGTTTGTACGAAATGTGACTCACTGCCGCTTTCAGGACTTGGCATATGTTGGGTATAAAAAGTCGTAATATCAAACTGCGAATACGTGCTAAGAGCCAGAATTTGGCTCCAAAATATGGCTCAAGCCTCGAAATTGGGATATTTGGCATATTTTGAAAACTGCGGGGAGGTTTGGGAAAAATGTGATCAAACGCCGCTTTCAGTACTTTGAATATGTTGGGTATAAAAAGACTTAATTTCGAACTGCGAATACGTGCAGAGAGCCAGAATTTGGCTCCAAGTTATGGCTCAGGCCTCGAAATTAGGATGTTTGGGATATTTTGAAAACTGCAGGGAGGTTTGGGACAAATGTGACCAAACGTCGCTTTCAGTACTTGGCATATGTTGGTATAAAAAAGTCGCAATTTCAAACTGCGAATACGTGCAAAAAGCCAAAATTTGGCTCCATAATATGGCTCAGGCCTCGAAATTGGGATATTTGGGATATTTTGAAAACTGCAGGGGAGTTTGTGCAAAATGTGACTCATTGCCGGTTTCAGCACTTGGGATATGTTGGGTATAAAAAGTGGTAATTTCAAACTGCGAAAACGTGCAGAGAGCCAGAATTTGGCTCCAAAATATGACTCAGGCCTCGAAATTGGGAAGTTTGGGATATTTTGAAAACTGCAGGGGAGTTTGGGACAAATATGACCAAACACCGCTTTCAGTACTTGACATATGTTGGGTATAAAAAGACGTAATTTCGAACTGCGAAAACGTGCAGAGAGCCAGAATTTGGCTCCAAAATATAGCTCAGGCCTCGAAATTGGGATATTTGGCATATTTTGAAAACTGCAGGGAGGTTTGGGACAAATGTGACCAAACGCCTCTTTCAGTACTTAGAATATGTTGGGTATAAAAAGACGTAATTTCGAACTGCGAATACGTGCAGAGAGCCAGAATTTGGTTCCAAAATATGGCTCAGGCCTCGAAATTGGGATATTTGGGATATTTTGAAAACTGCAAGGATGTTTGGGACAAATGTGTCCAAACGCCGCTTTCAGTTCTTGACATATGTTGGGTATAAAAAGATGTAATTTCACACTGCGAATACGTGCCGAGAGCCAGAATTTGGCTCCAAAATATGGCTCAGGCCTCGAAATTGGGATATTTGCGATATTTTGAAAATTAGAGGGGAGTTTGGGCAAAATGTGACTCACTGCCGCTTTCATTACTTGGCATATGTTGGGTATAAAAAAGTCGCAATTTCAAACTGCGAATACGTGCAGAGATACTGAATTTGGCTCCAAAATATGGCTCAGGCCTCGAAATTGGGATACTTGGGATATTTCAATAACTGCAGGGGAGTTTGTGCAAAATGTGACTCACTGCCGCTTTCAGGACTTGGCATATGTTGGGTTAAAAAAATCATATTTTCAAACAGGGAATACGTGCAGAGAGCCAGAATTTGGCTCCAAAATATGGCTCAGGTATTGGGATGTTTGGGATATTTTGAAAACTGCAGGAAGGTTTGGGACAAATGTGACCAAACGCCGCTTTCAGTACTTCGCATATGTTGGGTATAAAAAAATCGTAATTTCAAATTGCGAATACGTGCAGAGAGCCTGAATTTGGCTCCATAATAAGAATCAGGCCTCGAAATTGGGATATTTGGGATATTTCGAAAACTGCAGGGGAGTTTGTGCAAAATGTGACTCACTGCTGCTTTCAGGACTTGGCATATGTTGGGTATAAAAATTCTTAATATCAAACTGCGAATACGTGCATAGAGCCAGAATTTGGCTCCAAATTATGGCTCAGGCCTCGAAATTGGAATGTTTGGAATATTTTGAAAACTGCAGGGAGGTTTAGGACAAATGTGACCAAACGCCGCTTTCAGTACTTGGCATATGTTAGTATAAAAAGTCGCAATTTCAAACTGCGAATACGTGCAAAGAGCCAGAATTTGGCTCCAAAATGTGGCTGAGGCCTCGAAATTGGGATATTTGGGATATTTTGAAAACTGCAGGGGAGTTTGTGCAAAATGTGACTCACTGCCGCTTTCAGCACTTGTGATATGTTGGGTATAAAAAGTGGTCATTTCAAACTGCGAAAACGTGCAGAGAGCCAGAATTTGGCTCCAAAATATGACTTAGGCCTGGAAATTGGGAAGTTTGGGATATTTTGAAAACTGCAGAGGAGTTTAGGACAAATATGACCAAACGCCGCTTTCAGTACTTGACATATGTTGGGTATAAAAAAGTTGCGATTTCAAACTGCGAATACGTGCAAAGAGCCAGAATTTGGCTCCATAATATGGCTGAGGCCTCGAAATTGGGATATTTGGGATATTTTGAAAACTGCAGGGGAGTTTGTGCAAAATGTGACTCACTGCCGCTTTCAGCACTTGGGATATGTTGGGTATACAAAGTGGTCATTTCAAACTGCGAAAACGTGCAGAGAGCCAGAATTTGGCTCCAAAATATGACTTAGGCCTGGAAATTGGGAAGTTTGGGATATTTTGAAAACTACAGAGGAGTTTAGGACAAATATGACCAAACGCCGCTTTCAGTACTTGACATATGTTGGGTATAAAAAAGTTGCGATTTCAAACTGCGAATAAGTGCAGAGAGCCAGAATTTGGCTCTAAAATATGGCTCAGGCCTCGAAATTGGGATATTTGCGTTATTTTGAAAATTAGAGGGGAGTTTAGGACAAATTTGACCAAACGCCGCTTTCAGTACTTGATATATGTTGGGTATAAAAAAGTCGTAATTTCAATCTGCGAATACGTGCATAGAGCCAGAATTTGGCTCCAAAATATGGCTCAGGCCTCGAAATTGGGACGTTTGGGATATTTTGAAAACTGCAGGCGAGGTTGTACGAAATGTGACTCACTGCCGATTTCAGTACTTGGCATATGTTCGGTATAAAAAGTCGTAATATCAAACTGCGAATAGTGCTAAGAGCCAGAATTTGGCTCCAAAATATGGCTCAGGCCTCGAAATTGGGATATTTGGCATATTTTGAAAACTGCGGGGAGGTTTTGGACAAATGTGACCAAACGCCGCTTTCAGTACTTGGAATATGTTGGGCATAAAAAGATGTAATTTCAAACTGCGAATACGTGCAGAGAGCCAGAATTTGGCTCCATAATATGGCTCAGGCCTCGAAATTGGGATATTTTGAAAATTGCAGGGGAGCTTGTGCAAAATGTGACTCACTGTGGCTTTCAGAACTTGGCATATGTTGGGTATAAAAAGTCGTAATATCAAACTGCGAATACGTGCATAGAGCCAGAATTTGGCTCCAACTTATGGCTCAGGCCTCGAAATTTGGATGTTTGGGATATTTTGAAAACTGCAGGGAGGTTTGGGACAAATGTGACCAAACGCCTCTTTCAGTACTTGGCATATGTTGGTATAAAAAAGTCGCAATTTCAAACTGCGAATACGTGCAAAGAGCCAGAATTTGGCTCCATAATATAACTGAGGCCTCGAAATTGGGATATTTGGGATATTTTGAAAACTGCAAGCGAGGTTGTGCGAAATGTGACTCACTGCCGATTTCAGCACTTGGGATATGTTGGGTATAAAAAGTGGTAATTTCAAACTGCGAAAACGTGCAGAGAGCCAGAATTTGGCACCAAAATATGACTCAGGCCTCGAAATTGGGAAGTTTGGGATATTTTGAAAACTGCAGGGGAGTTTAGGACAAATTTGACCAAACGCCGCTTTCAGTACTTGACATATGTTGGGTATAAAAAAGTCGCAATTTCAAACTGCGAATAAGTGCAGAGAGCCAGAATTTGGCTCCAAAATATGGCTCAGGCCTCGAAATTGGAACGTTTGGGATATTTTGAAAACTGCAAGCGAGGTTGTGCGAAATGTGACTCACTGCCGATTTCAGCACTTGGCATATGTTGGGTATAAAAAGTCGTAATATCAAACTGCAAATACGTGCTATGAGCCAGAATTTGGCTCCAAAATATGGCTCAGGCCTCGAAATTGGGATATTTGGCATATTTTGAAAACTGCGGGGAAGATTGGGATAAATGTGACCAAACGCCGCTTTCAGTACTTGGAATATGTTGGGTATAAAAAGACGTAATTTCGAACTGCGAATACGTGCAGAGAGCCAGAATTTGGCTCCAAAATATGGCTCAGGCCTCGAAATTGGGATATTTGGGATATTTTGAAAACTGTAGGGATGTTTGGGACAAATGTGACCAAACGCCGCTTTCAGCACTTGGCATATGTTGGGTATAAAAAGTCGTAATATCAAACTGCAAATAGTGCTAAGAGCCAGAATTTGGCTCCAAAATATGGCTCAGGCTTGAAATTGGGATATTTTGAAAATTGCAGGGGAGCTTGTGCAAAATGTGACTCACTGCGGCTTTCAGGACTTGGCATATGTTGGGTATAAAAAGTCGTAATATCAAATTGCGAATACGTGCATAGAGCCAGAATTTGGCTCCAAATTATAGCTCAAGCCTCGAAATTGGGATGTTTGGAATATTTTGAAAACTGCTGGGGGGTTTGGGACAAATGTGACCAAACGCCACTTTCAGTACTTGGCATATGTTGGTATAAAAAAGTCGCAATTTCAAACAGCGAATACGTGCAGATAGCCAGAATTTGGCTCCATAATATGGCTCAGGCCTCGAAATTGGGATATTTTGAAAATTGCAGGGGAGCTTGTGCAAAATGTGACTCACTGCGGCTTTCAGGACTTGGCATATGTTGGGTATAAAAAGTCGTAATTTCAAACTGCGAATACGTGCAGAGAGCCTGAATTTGGCTCCAAAATATGGCTCAGGCCTAGAAATTGGGATATGTGGGATATTTTGAAAACTGCTAGGATGTTTGGGACAAATGTGTCCAAACGCCGCCTTCAGTACTTGGCATATGTTGGGTATAAAAAGATGTAATTTCAAACTGCGAATTCGTGCAGAGAGTTAGAATTTGGCTCCAAAATATGGCTCAGGCCTCGAAATTGGGATATTTGCGTTATTTTAAAAACTGGAGGGGAGTTTGGGCAAAATGTGACTCACTGCCGCTTTCATTACTTGGCATATGTTCGGAATAAAAAAGTCGCAATTTCAAACTGCGAATACGTGCAGAGATCCAGAATTTGGCTCCAAAATATGGCTCAGGCCTTGAAATTGGGATATTTGGGATATTTCAAAAACTGCAGGGGAGTTTGTGCAAAATGTGACTCACTACCGCTTTCAGGACTTGGCATATGTTGGGTATAAAAAGATGTAATTTCAAACTGTGAATACGTGCATAGAGCCAGAATTTGGCTCCAAAATATGGCTCAGGTATTGGGATGTTTGGGATATTTTGAAAACTGCAGGAAGGTTTGGGACAAATGTGACCAAACGCCGCTTTCAGTACTTCGCATATGTTGCGTATAAAAAAGTCGTAATTTCAAATTGCGAATACGTGCAGAGAGCCTGAATTTGGCTCCAAAATATGAATCAGGCCTCGAAACTGGGATATTTGGGATATTTCGAAAACTGCAGGGGAGTTTGTGCAAAATGTGACTCACTGCTGCTTTCAGGACTTGGCATATGTTGGGTATATAAATTCTTAATATCAAACTGCGAATACGTGCATAGAGCCAGAATTTGGCTCCAAATTATGGCTCAGGCCTCGAAATTGGAATGTTTGGGATATTTTGAAAACTGCAGGGAGGTTTAGGACAAATGTGACCAAACGCCCCTTTCAGTACTTGGCATATGCTAGTATAAAAATTCGGAATTTCAAACTGCGAATACGTGCAAAGAGCCAGAATTTGGCTCCATATTATGGCTGAGGCCTCGAAATTGGGATATTTGGGATATTTTGAAAACTGCAGGGGAGTTTGTGCAAAATGTTACTCACTGCCGCTCTCAGCATTTAGGATATGTTGGGTATAAAAAGTGGTAATTTCAAACTGCGAAAACGTGCAGAGAGCCAGAATTTGGCTCCAAAATATGGCTCAGGCCTCGATATTGGGATGCTTGGGATATTTTGAAAACTGCAGGAAGGTTTGGGACAAATGTGACCAAACGCCGCTTTCAGTACTTCGCATATGTTGGGTATAAAAAAGTCGTAATTTGAAATTGCGAATACGTGCAGAGAGCCAAAATTTGGCTCCAAAATATGACTCAGGCCTCGAAATTGGGAAGTTTGGGATATTTTGAAAACTGCTGGGGAGTTTGTGCGAAATGTGATTCACTGCCGATTTCACTACTTGGCATATGTTGGGTATAAAAAGTCGTAATATCAAACTGCGAATACGTGCTAAGAGCCAGAATTTGGCTCCAAAATATGGCTCAGGCCTCGAATTTGGGATATTTGGCATATTTTGAAAACTGCGGGGAGGTTTGGGACAAATGTGACCAAACGCCACTTTCAGTACTTGGAATATGTTGGGTATAAAAAGACGTAATTTCGAACTGAGAATACGTGCAGAGAGCCAGAATTTGGCTCCATAATATGGCTCAGGCCTCGAAATTGGGATATTTTGAAAACTGCAGGGGAGTTTGTGCAAAATGTGACTCACTGCGGCTTTCAGGACTTGGCATATGTTGGGTATAAAAAGTGGTAATTTCAAACTGCGAATACGTGCAGAGAGCCAGAATTTGGCTCCATAATATGGCTCAGGCCTCGAAATTGGGATATTTTGGATATTTTGAAAACTGCAAGGATGTTTGGTACAAATGTGTCCAAACGCAGCTTTCAGTACTTGACATATGTTGGGTATAAAAAAGTCGCAATTACAAACTGCGAATACGTGCAGAGAGCCAGAATTTGGCTCCAAAATATGGCTCAGGCCTCGAAATTGGGATATTTGCGTTATTTTGAAAATTAGAGGGGAGTTTGGGCAAAATGTGACTCACTGCCGCTTTCATTACTTGGCATATGTTGGGTATAAAAAAGTCGCAATATCAAACTGCGAATACGTGCAGAGAGCCAGAATTTGGCTCCAAATTATGGCTCAGGCCTCGAAATTGGGATGTTTGGGATATTTTGAAAACTGCAGGGAGGTTTAGGACAAATGTGACCAAACGCCGCTTTCAGTACTTGGAATATGTTGGGCATAAAAAGATGTAATTTCAAACTGCGAATACGTGCAGAGAGCCAGAATTTGGCTCCATAATATGGCTCAGGCCTCGAAATTGGGATATTTTGAAAATTGCAGGGGAGCTTGTGCAAAATGTGACTCACTGTGGCTTTCAGGACTTGGCATATGTTGGGTATAAAAAGTCGTAATATCAAACTGCGAATACGTGCATAGAGCCAGAATTTGGCTCCAAATTATGGCTCAGGCCTCGAAATTTGGATGTTTGGGATATTTTGAAAACTGCAGGGAGGTTTGGGACAAATGTGACCAAACGCCTCTTTAGTACTTGGCATATGTTGGTATAAAAAAGTCGCAATTTCAAACTGCGAATACGTGCAAAGAGCCAGAATTTGGCTCCATAATATAACTGAGGCCTCGAAATTGGGATATTTGGGATATTTTGAAAACTGCAGGGGAGTTTGTGCAAAATGTGACTCACTGCCGGTTTCAGCACTTGGGATATGTTGGGTATAAAAAGTGGTAATTTCAAACTGCGAAAACGTGCAGAGAGCCAGAATTTGGCTCCAAAATATGACTCAGGCCTCGAAATTGGGAAGTTTGGGATATTTTGAAAACTGCAGGGGAGTTTAGGACAAATTTGACCAAACGCTGCTTTCAGTACTTGACATATGTTGGGTATAAAAAAGTCGCAATTTCAAACTGCGAATAAGTGCAGAGAGCCAGAATTTGGCTCCAAAATATGGCTCAGGCCTCGAAATTGGAACGTTTGGGATATTTTGAAAACTGCAAGCGAGGTTGTGCGAAATGTGACTCACTGCCGATTTCAGTACTTGGCATATGTTGGGTATAAAAAGTCGTAATATCAAACTGCAAATACGTGCTATGAGCCAGAATTTGGCTCCAAAATATGGCTCAGGCCTCGAAATTGGGATATTTGGCATATTTTGAAAACTGCGGGGAAGTTTGGGATAAATGTGACCAAACGCCGCTTTCAGTACTTGGAATATGTTGGGTATAAAAAGACGTAATTTCGAACTGCGAATACGTGCAGAGAGCCAGAATTTGGCTCCAAAATATGGCTCAGGCCTCGAAATTGGGATATTTGGGATATTTTGAAAACTGTAGGGATGTTTGGGACAAATGTGACCAAACGCCGCTTTCAGTACTTGGCATATGTTGGATATAAAAAGTCGTAATATCAAACTGCAAATAGTGCTAAGAGCCAGAATTTGGCTCCAAAATATGGCTCAGGCCTCGAAATTGGGATATTTGGCATATTTTGAAAACTGCGGGGAGGTTTTGGACAAATGTGACCAAACGCCGCTTTCAGTACTTGGAATATGTTGGGTATAAAAAGACGTAATTTCGAACTGCGAATAAGTGCAGAGAGCCAGAATTTGGCTCCAAAATATGGCTCAGGCCTCGAAATTGGGATTTTTGGGATATTTTGAAAACTGTAGGGATGTTTTGGACAAATGTGACCAAACGCCACTTTCAGTACTTGGCATATGTTGGTATAAAAAAGTCGCAATTTCAAACTGCGAATACGTGCAGATAGCCAGAATTTGGATCCATAATATGGCTCAGGCCTCGAAATTGGGATATTTTGAAAATTGCAGGGGAGCTTGTGCAAAATGTGACTCACTGCGGCTTTCAGGACTTGGCATATGTTGGGTATAAAAAGTCGTAATTTCAAACTGCGAATACGTGCAGAGAGCCTGAATTTGGCTCAAAAATATGGCTCAGGCCTCGAAATTGGGATATGTGGGATATTTTGAAAACTGCTAGGATGTTTGGGACAAATGTGTCCAAACGCCGCCTTCAGTACTTGGCATATGTTGGGTATAAAAAGATGTAATTTCAAACTGCGAATTCGTGCAGAGAGCCAGAATTTGGCTCCAAAATATGGCTCAGGCCTCGAAATTGGGATATTTGCGTTATTTTAAAAACTGGAGGGGAGTTTGGGCAAAATGTGACTCACTGCCGCTTTCATTACTTGGCATATGTTGGGTATAAAAAAGTCGCAATTTCAAACTGCGAATACGTGCAGAGATCCAGAATTTGGCTCCAAAATATAACTCAGGCCTTGAAATTGTGATATTTCAAAAACTGCAGGGGAGTTTGTGCAAAATGTGACTCACTACCGCTTTCAGGACTTGGCATATGTTGGGTATAAAAATTTGTAATGTCAAACTGCGAATACGTGCATAGAGCCAGAATTTGGCTCCAAAATATGGCTCAGGTATTGGGATGTTTGGGATATTTTGAAAACTGCAGGAAGGTTTGGGACAAATGTGACCAAACGCCGCTTTCAGTACTTCGCATATGTTGCGTATAAAAAAGTCGTAATTTCAAATTGCGAATACGTGCAGAGAGCCTGAGTTTGGCTCCAAAATATGAATCAGGCCTCGAAACTGGGATATTTGGGATATTTCGAAAACTGCAGGGGAGTTTGTGCAAAATGTGACTCACTGCTGCTTTCAGGACTTGGCATATGTTGGGTATATAAATTCTTAATATCAAACTGCGAATACGTGCATAGAGCCAGAATTTGGCTCCAAATTATGGCTCAGGCCTCGAAATTGGGATATGTGGGATATTTTGAAAACTGCTGGGAGGTTTAGGACAAATGTGACCAAACGCCCCTTTCAGTACTTGGCATATGCTAGTATAAAAAGTCGGAATTTCAAACTGCGAATACGTGCAAAGAGCCAGAATTTGGTTCCATATTATGGCTGAGGCCTCGAAATTGGGATATTTGGGATATTTTGAAAACTGCAGGGGAGTTTGTGCAAAATGTGACTCACTGCGGCTTTCAGGACTTGGCATATGTTGGGTATAAAAAGTGGTAATTTCAAACTGCGAATACGTGCAGAGAGCCAGAATTTGGCTCCATAATATGGCTCAGGCCTCGAAATTGGGATATTTTGGATATTTTGAAAACTGCAAGGATGTTTGGTACAAATGTGTCCAAACGCAGCTTTCAGTACTTGACATATGTTGGGTATAAAAAAGTCGCAATTTCAAACTGCGAATACGTTCAGAGAGCCAGAATTTGGCTCCAAAATATGGCTCAGGCCTCGAAATTGGGATATTTGCGTTATTTTGAAAATTAGAGGGGAGTTTGGGCAAAATGTGACTCACTGCCGCTTTCATTACTTGGCATATGTTGGGTATAAAAAAGTCGCAATTTCAAACTGCGAATACGTGCAGAGAGCCAGAATTTGGCTCCAAATTATGGCTCAGGCCTCGAAATTGGGATGTTTGGGATATTTTGAAAACTGCAGGGAGGTTTAGGACAAATGTGACCAAACGCCGCTTTCAGTACTTGGCATATGTTGGTATAAAAAATTCGCAATTTCAAACTGCGAATACGTGCAGAGAGCCAGAATTTGGCTCCATAATATGGCTCAGGCCTCGAAATTGGGATATTTGGGATATTTCGAAAACTGCAGGGGAGTTTGTGCAAAATGTGACTCACTGCCGCTTTCAGGACTTAGCATATGTTGGGTATAAAAAGTCGTAATATCAAACTGCGAATACGTGCATTGAGCCAGAATTTGGCTCCAAAATATGGTTCAGGCCTCGAAATTGGGATATTTGGAATATTTTGAAAACTGGAGAGGAGTCTGTGCAAAATGTGACTTACTGCCGCTTTCAGTACTTGGCATATGTTGGGTATAAAATTCGTAATATCAAACTGCGAATACGTGCAAAGAGCCTGAATTTGGCTCCAAAATATGGCTCAGGCCTCGAAATTGGGATATTTGGGATATTTTGAAAACTGCAAGGATGTTTGGGACAAATGTGTCCAAACGCCGCTTTCAGTACTTGGAATATGTTGGGTATAAAAAGATGTAATTTCAAACTGCGAATTCGTGCAGAGAGCCAGAATTTGGCTCCAAAATATGGCTCGAGCCTCGAAATTGGGATATTTGGGATATTTCGAAAACTGCAGGGGAGTTTGTGCAAAATGTGACTCACTGCTGCTTTCAGGACTTAGCATATGTTGGGTATAAAAAGTCGTCATATCAAACTGCGAATACGTGCAAAGAGCCAGAATTTTGCTCCATAATATGGCTGAGGCCTCGAAATTGGGATATTTGGGATATTTTGGAAACTGCAGGGGAGTTTGTGCAAAATGTGACTCACTGCCGCTTTCAGCACTTGGGATATGTTGGGTATAAAAAGTGGTAATTTCAAACTGCGAAAACGTACAGAGAGCCAGAATTTGGCTCCAAAATATGACTCAGGCCTCGAAATTGGGAAGTTTGGGATATTTTGAAAACTGCATTGGAGTTTAGGACAAATTTGACCAAACGCCGCTTTCAGTACTTGATATATGTTAGCATAAAAAAGTCGCAATTTCAAACTGCGAAAACGTGCAGAGAGCCAGAATTTGGCTCCAAAATATGGCTCAGGCCTCGAAATTGGGACGTTTGGGATATTTTGAAAACTGCAGGCGAGGTTGTGCGAAATGTGACTCACTGCCGATTTCAGTACTTGGCATATGTTGGGTATAAAAAGTCGTAATATCAAACTGCAAATACGTGCTAAGAGCCAGAATTTGGCTCCAAAATATGGCTCAGGCCTCGAAATTGGAATATTTGGCATATTTTGAAAACTGCGGGGAAGTTTGGGACAAATGTGACCAAACGCCGCTTTCAGTACTTGGAATATGTTGGGTATAAAAAGACGTAATTTCGAACTGCGAATACGTGCACAGAGCCAGAATTTGGCTCCAAAATATGGCTCAGGCCTCGAAATTGGGATATTTGCGTTATTTTAAAAACTGGAGGGGAGTTTGGGCAAAATGTGACTCACTGCCGCTTTCATTACTTGGCATATGTTGGGTATAAAAAAGTCGCAATTTCAAACTGCGAATACGTGCAGAGATCCAGAATTTGGCTCCAAAATATAACTCAGGCCTTGAAATTGTGATATTTCAAAAACTGCAGGGGAGTTTGTGCAAAATGTGACTCACTACCGCTTTCAGGACTTGGCATATGTTGGGTATAAAAATTTGTAATGTCAAACTGCGAATACGTGCATAGAGCCAGAATTTGGCTCCAAAATATGGCTCAGGTATTGGGATGTTTGGGATATTTTGAAAACTGCAGGAAGGTTTGGGACAAATGTGACCAAACGCCGCTTTCAGTACTTCGCATATGTTGCGTATAAAAAAGTCGTAATTTCAAATTGCGAATACGTGCAGAGAGCCTGAATTTGGCTCCAAAATATGAATCAGGCCTCGAAACTGGGATATTTGGGATATTTCGAAAACTGCAGGGGAGTTTGTGCAAAATGTGACTCACTGCTGCTTTCAGGACTTGGCATATGTTGGGTATATAAATTCTTAATATCAAACTGCGAATACGTGCATAGAGCCAGAATTTGGCTCCAAATTATGGCTCAGGCCTCGAAATTGGGATATGTGGGATATTTTGAAAACTGCTGGGAGGTTTAGGACAAATGTGACCAAACGCCCCTTTCAGTACTTGGCATATGCTAGTATAAAAAGTCGGAATTTCAAACTGCGAATACGTGCAAAGAGCCAGAATTTGGCTCCATATTATGGCTGAGGCCTCGAAATTGGGATATTTGGGATATTTTGAAAACTGCAGGGGAGTTTGTGCAAAATGTGACTCACTGCGGCTTTCAGGACTTGGCATATGTTGGGTATAAAAAGTGGTAATTTCAAACTGCGAATACGTGCAGAGAGCCAGAATTTGGCTCCATAATATGGCTCAGGCCTCGAAATTGGGATATTTTGGATATTTTGAAAACTGCAAGGATGTTTGGTACAAATGTGTCCAAACGCAGCTTTCAGTACTTGACATATGTTGGGTATAAAAAAGTCGCAATTTCAAACTGCGAATACGTTCAGAGAGCCAGAATTTGGCTCCAAAATATGGCTCAGGCCTCGAAATTGGGATATTTGCGTTATTTTGAAAATTAGAGGGGAGTTTGGGCAAAATGTGACTCACTGCCGCTTTCATTACTTGGCATATGTTGGGTATAAAAAAGTCGCAATTTCAAACTGCGAATACGTGCAGAGAGCCAGAATTTGGCTCCAAATTATGGCTCAGGCCTCGAAATTGGGATGTTTGGGATATTTTGAAAACTGCAGGGAGGTTTAGGACAAATGTGACCAAACGCCGCTTTCAGTACTTGGCATATGTTGGTATAAAAAATTCGCAATTTCAAACTGCGAATACGTGCAGAGAGCCAGAATTTGGCTCCATAATATGGCTCAGGCCTCGAAATTGGGATATTTGGGATATTTCGAAAACTGCAGGGGAGTTTGTGCAAAATGTGACTCACTGCCGCTTTCAGGACTTAGCATATGTTGGGTATAAAAAGTCGTAATATCAAACTGCGAATACGTGCATTGAGCCAGAATTTGGCTCCAAAATATGGTTCAGGCCTCGAAATTGGGATATTTGGAATATTTTGAAAACTGGAGAGGAGTCTGTGCAAAATGTGACTTACTGCCGCTTTCAGTACTTGGCATATGTTGGGTATAAAATTCGTAATATCAAACTGCGAATACGTGCAAAGAGCCTGAATTTGGCTCCAAAATATGGCTCAGGCCTCGAAATTGGGATATTTGGGATATTTTGAAAACTGCAAGGATGTTTGGGACAAATGTGTCCAAACGCCGCTTTCAGTACTTGGCATATGTTGGGTATAAAAAGATGTAATTTCAAACTGCGAATTCGTGCAGAGAGCCAGAATTTGGCTCCAAAATATGGCTCGAGCCTCGAAATTGGGATATTTGGGATATTTCGAAAACTGCAGGGGAGTTTGTGCAAAATGTGACTCACTGCTGCTTTCAGGACTTAGCATATGTTGGGTATAAAAAGTCGTCATATCAAACTGCGAATACGTGCAAAGAGCCAGAATTTTGCTCCATAATATGGCTGAGGCCTCGAAATTGGGATATTTGGGATATTTTGGAAACTGCAGGGGAGTTTGTGCAAAATGTGACTCACTGCCGCTTTCAGCACTTGGGATATGTTGGGTATAAAAAGTGGTAATTTCAAACTGCGAAAACGTACAGAGAGCCAGAATTTGGCTCCAAAATATGACTCAGGCCTCGAAATTGGGAAGTTTGGGATATTTTGAAAACTGCATTGGAGTTTAGGACAAATTTGACCAAACGCCGCTTTCAGTACTTGATATATGTTAGCATAAAAAAGTCGCAATTTCAAACTGCGAAAACGTGCAGAGAGCCAGAATTTGGCTCCAAAATATGGCTCAGGCCTCGAAATTGGGACGTTTGGGATATTTTGAAAACTGCAGGCGAGGTTGTGCGAAATGTGACTCACTGCCGATTTCAGTACTTGGCATATGTTGGGTATAAAAAGTCGTAATATCAAACTGCAAATACGTGCTAAGAGCCAGAATTTGGCTCCAAAATATGGCTCAGGCCTCGAAATTGGAATATTTGGCATATTTTGAAAACTGCGGGGAAGTTTGGGACAAATGTGACCAAACGCCGCTTTCAGTACTTGGAATATGTTGGGTATAAAAAGACGTAATTTCGAACTGCGAATACGTGCACAGAGCCAGAATTTGGCTCCAAAATATGGCTCAGGCCTCGAAATTGGGATATTTGGGATATTTTGAAAACTGTAGGGATGTTTGGGACAAGTGTGACCAAAAGCCGCTTTCAGTACTTGGCATATGTTGGGTATAAAAAGTCGTAATATCAAACTGCGAATACGTGCTAAGAGCCAGAATTTGGCTCCAAAATATGGCTCAGGCCTCGAAATTGGGATATTTGGGATATTTTGAAAACTGCAGGGAGGTTTTGGACAAGTGTGACCAAACGCCGCTTTCAGTACTTGGAATATGTTGGGCATAAAAAGATGTAATTTCAAACTGCGAATACGTGCAGAGAGCCAGAATTTGGCTCCATAATATGGCTCAGGCCTCGAAATTGGGATATTTTGAAAATTGCAGGGGAGCTTGTGCAAAATGTGACTCACTTCGGCTTTCAGGACTTGGCATATGTTGGGTATAAAAAGTCATAATATCAAACTGCGAATACGTGCATAGAGCCAGAATTTGGCTCCAAATTATGGCTCAGGCCTCGAAATTGGGATGTTTGGAATATTTTGAAAACTGCAGGGAGGTTTGGGACAAATGTGATCAAACGCCACTTTCAGTACTTGGCATATGTTGGTATAAAAAAGTCGCAATTTCAAACTGCGAATACGTGCAAAGAGCCAGAATTTGGCTCCATAATATGGCTGAGGCCTCGAAATTGGGATATTTGGGATATTTTGAAAACTGCAGGGGAGTTTGTGCAAAATGTGACTCTCTGCCACTTTCAGCACTTGGGATATGTTGGGTATAAAAATGGTAATATCAAACTGCGAATACGTGCATAGAGCCAGAATTTGGCTCCAAAATATGGCTCAGGCCTCGATATTGGGATGCTTGGGATATTTTGAAAACTGCAGGAAGGTTTGGGACAAATGTGACCAAACGCCGCTTTCAGTACTTCGCATATGTTGGGTATAAAAAAGTCGTAATTTCAAATTGCGAATACGTGCAGAGAGCCTGAATTTGGCTCCAAAATATGGATCATGCCTCAAAATTGGGATATTTGGGATATTTCGAAAACTGCAGGGGAGTTTGTGCAAAATGTGACTCACTGCCGCTTTCAGGACTTGGCATATGTTGGGTATAAAAATTCTTAATATCAAGCTGCGAATACGTGCATAGAGCCAGAATTTGGCTCCAAATTATGGCTCAGGCCTCGAAATTTGGATGTTTGGGATATTTTGAAAACTGCAGGGGAGTTTGTGCAAAATGTGACTCACTGCCGCTTTCAGCACTTGGGATATGTTGGGTATAAAAAGTGGTAATTTCAAACTGCGAATACGTGCAGAGAGCCAAAATTTGGCTCTAAAATATGGCTCAGGCCTCGAAATTGGGAAGTTTGGGATATTTTGAAAACTGCTGGGGAGTTTAGGACAAATATGACCAAACGCCGCTTTCAGTACTTGACATATGTTGGGTATAAAAAAGTCGCAATTTCAAACTGCGAATACGTGCAGAGAGCCAGAATTTGGCTCCAAAATATGGCTCAGGCCTCGAAATTGGGACGTTTGGGATATTTTGAAAACTGCAGGGGAGTTTGTGCGAAATGTGACTCACTGCCGATTTCAGTATTTGGCATATGTTGGGTATAAAAAGTCGTAATATCAAACTGTGAATACGTGCTAAGAGCCAGATTTTGGCTCCAAAATATGGCTCAGGCCTCGAAATTGGGATATTTGGCATATTTTGAAAACTGCGGGGAGGTTAGGGACAAATGTGACCAAACGCCACTTTCAGTACTAGGCATATGTTGGGTATCAAAAGTGGTAATTTCAAACTGCGAATACGTGCAGAGAGCCAGAATTTGGCTCCATAATATCGCTCAGGCCTCGAAATTGGGATATTTTGAAAACTGCTGGGGAGTTTGTGCAAAATGTGACTCACTGCCGCTTTCAGGACTTGGCATATGTTGGGTATAAAAATTTGTAATATCAAACTGCGAATACGTGCATAGAGCCAGAATTTGGCTCCATATTATGGCTCAGGCCTCGAAATTGGGATGTTTGGGATATTTTGAAAACTGCAGGGGACTTTGGGACAAATATGACCAAACGCCGCTTTCAGTACTTGGCATATGTTGGGTATAAAAAGTCGTAATTTCAAACTGCGAATACATGCAGAGAGCCTGAATTTGGCTCCAAAATATGGTTCAGGCCTCGAAATTGGGATATTTTGGATATTTTGAAAACTGCAAGGATGTTTGGTACAAATGTGTCCAAACGCAGCTTTCAGTACTTGACATATGTTGGGTATAAAAAAGTCGCAATTTCAAACTGCGAATACGTGCAGAGAGCCAGAATTTGGCTCCAAAATATGGCTCAGGCCTCGAAATTGGGATATTTGCGTTATTTTGAAAATTAGAGGGGAGTTTGGGCAAAATGTGACTCACTGCCGCTTTCATTACTTGGCATATGTTGGGTATAAAAAAGTCGCAATTTCAAACTGCGAATACGTGCAGAGATCCTGAATTTGGCTCCAAAATATGGCTCAGGCCTCGAAATTGGGATATTTGGGATATTTCAATAACTGCAGGGGAGTTTGTGCAAAATGTGACTCACTGCCGCTTTCAGGACTTGGCATATGTTGGGTATAAAAATTTGTAATATCAAACTGCGAATACGTGCATAGAGCCAGAATTTGGCTCTAAAATATGGCTCAGGCCTGGAAATTGGGATATTTGGGATATTTTGAAAACTGCAGGGAGGTTTAGGACAAATGTGACCAAACGCCGCTTTCAGTACTTGGCATATGTTGGTATAAAAAATTCGCAATTTCAAACTGCGAATACGTGCAGAGAGCCAGAATTTGGCTCCATAATATGGCTCAGGCCTCGAAATTGAAATATTTGGGATATTTCGAAAACTGCAGGGGAGTTTGTGCAAAATGTGACTCACTGGTGCTTTCAGGACTTAGCATATGTTGGGTATAAAAAGTCGTAATATCAAACTGCGAATACGTGCATAGAGTCAGAATTTGGCTCTAAAATATGGCTCAGGCCTGGAAATTGGGATATTTGGGATATTTTGAAAACTGGAGTGGAGTCTGTGCAAAATGTGACTTACTGCAGCTTTCAGTACTTGGCATATGTTGGGTATAAAATTCGTAATATCCAACTGCGAATACGTGCATAGAGCCAGAATTTGGCTCCAAAATATGGCTCAGGCCTCGATATTGGGATGTTCGGGATATTTTGAAAAATGCAGGAAGGTTTGGGACAAATGTGACCAAACGCCGCTTTCAGTACTTCGCATATGTTGGGTATAAAAAAGTCGTAATTTCAAATTGCGAATACGTGCAGAGAGCCTGAATTTGGCTCCAAAATATGGATCAGGCCTCGAAATTGGGATATTTGGGATATTTCGAAAACTGCAGGGGAGTTTGTGCAAAATGTGACTCACTGCCGCTTTCAGGACTTGGCAAATGTTGGGTATAAAAATTCTTAATATCAAGCTGCGAATACGTGCATAGAGCCAGAATTTGGCTCCACATTATGGCTCAGGCCTCGAAACTTGGATGTTTGGGATATTTTGAAAACTGCAGGGAGGTTTGGGACAAATGTGACCAAACGCCACTTTCAGTACTAGGCATATGTTGGTATAAAAAAGTCGCAATTTCAAACTGCGAATACGTGCAGAGAGCCAGAATTTGGCTCCAAAATATGGCTCAGGCCTCGAAATTGGGATATTTGCGTTATTTTAAAAACTGGAGGGGAGTTTGGGCAAAATGTAACTCACTGCCGCTTTCAATACTTGGCATATGTTGGGTATAAAAAAGTCGCAATTTCAAACTGCGAATACGTGCAGAGATCCAGAATTTGGCTCCAAAATATGGCTCAGGCCTCGAAATTGGGATATTTGCGTTATTTTAAAAACTGGAGGGGAGTTTGTGCAAAATGTGACTCACTGCCGCTTTCAGCACTTGGGATATGTTGGGTATAAAAAGTGGTAATTTCAAACTGCGAAAACGTGCAGAGAGCCAGAATTTGGCTCCAAAATATGACTCAGGCCTCGAAATTGGGAAGTTTGGGATATTTTGAAAATTGCATTGGAGTTTAGGACAAATTTGACCAAACGCCGCTTTCAGTACTTAATATATGTTGGGTATAAAAAAGCCGCAATTTCAAACTGCGAAAACGTGCAGAGAGCCAGAATTTGGCTCCAAAATATGGCTCAGGCCTCGAAATTGGGACGTTTGGGATATTTTGAAAACTGCAGGCGAGGTTGTGCGAAATGTGACTCACTGCCGATTTCAGTACTTGGCATATGTTGGGTATAAAAAGTCGTAATATCAAACTGCAAATACGTGCTAAGAGCCAGAATTTGGCTCCAAAATATGGCTCAGGCCTCGAAATTGTGATATTTGGCATATTTTGAAAACTGCGGGGAAGTTTGGGACAAATGTGACCAAACGCAGCTTTCAGTACTTGGAATATGTTGGGTATAAAAAGACGTAATTTCGAACTGCGAATACGTGCAGAGAGCCAGAATTTGGCTCCAAAATATGGCTCAGGCCTCGAAATTGGGATATTTGGGATATTTTGAAAACTGTAGGGATGTTTGGGACAAGTGTGACCAAAAGCCGCTTTCAGTACTTGGCATATGTTGGGTATAAAAAGTCGTAATATCAAACTGCGAACACGTGCTAAGAGCCAGAATTTGGCTCCAAAATATGGCTCAGGCCTCGAAATTGGGATATTTGGGATATTTTGAAAACTGCAGGGAGGTTTTGGACAAATGTGACCAAACGCCGCTTTCAGTACTTGGAATATGTTGGGCATAAAAAGATGTAATTTCAAACTGCGAATACGTGCAGAGAGCCAGAATTTGGCTCCATAATATGGCTCAGGCCTCGAAATTGGGATATTTTGAAAATTGCAGGGGAGCTTGTGCAAAATGTGACTCACTTCGGCTTTCAGGACTTGGCATATGTTGGGTATAAAAATTCGTAATATCAAACTGCGAATACGTGCATAGAGCCAGAATTTGGCTCCAAATTATGGCTCTGGCCTCGAAATTGGGATGTTTGGAATATTTTGAAAACTGCTGGGAGGTTTGGGACAAATGTGACCAAACGACACTTTCAGTACTAGGCATATGTTGGTATAAAAAATTCGCAATTTCAAACTGCGAATACGTGCAGAGAGCCAGAATTTGGCTCCATAATATGGCTCAGGCCTCGAAATTGGGATATTTTGAAAACTGCAGGGGAGTTTGTGCAAAATGTGACTCACTGCGGCTTTCAGGACTTGGCATATGTTGGGTATAAAAAATCGTATTTTCAAACTGCGAATACGTGCAGAGAGCCAGAATTTGGCTCCAAAATAGGACTCAGGCCACGAAATTGGGAAGTTTGGGATATTTTGAAAACTGCAGGGAGGTTTAGGACAAATGTGACCAAACGCCGCTTTCAGTACTTGGCATATGTTGGTATAAAAAAGTCGCAATTTCAAACTGCGAATACGTGCAGAGAGCCAGAATTTGGCTCAATAATATAGCTCAGGCCTCGAAATTGGGATATTTGGGATATTTCGAAAACTGCAGGGGAGTTTGTGCAAAATGTGACTCACTGCCGCTTTCAGGACTCAGCATATGTTGGGTATAAAATTCGTAATATCAAACTGCGAATTCGTGCAAATAGCCTGAATTTGGCTCCAAAATATGGCTCAGGCCTCGAAATTGGGATATTTGCGTTATTTTAAAAACTGGAGGGGAGTTTGGGCAAAATGTGACTTACTGCCGCTTTCATTACTTGGCATATGTTGGGTATAAAAAAGTCGCAATTTCAAACTGCGAATACGTGCAGAGATCCAGAATTTGGCTCCAAAATATGGCTCAGGCCTCGAAATTGGGATATTTGGGATATTTCAAAAACTGCAGGGGAGTTTGTGCAAAATGTGACTCACTGCCGCTTTCAGGACTTGGCATATGTTGGGTATAAAAAGTCGTCATATCAAACTGCGAATACGTGCAAAGAGCCAGAATTTGGCTCCATAATATGGCTGAGGCCTCGAAATTGGGATATTTGGCATATTTTGAAAACTGCGGGGAAGTTTGGGACAAATGTGACCAAACGCCGCTTTCAGTACTTGGAATATGTTGGGTATAAAAAGATGTAATTTCGAACTGCGAATACGTGCAGAGAGCCAGAATTTGGCTCCAAAATATGGCTCAGGCCTCGAAATTGGGATATTTGGGATATTTTGAAAACTGTAGGGATGTTTGGGACAAATGTGACCAAACGCCGCTTACAGTACTTGGCATATGTTGGGTATAAAAATTCGTAATATCAAACTGCGAATACGTGCATAGAGCCAGAATTTGGCTCCAAATTATGGCTCAGGCCTCGAAATTGGGATGTTTAGAATATTTTGAAAACTGCAGGGAGGTTTGGGACAAATGTGACCAAACGCCGCTTTCAGTACTTGGCATATGTTGGTATAAAAAAGTCGCAATTTCAAACTGCGAATACGTGCAGAGAGCCAGAATTTGGCTCCATAATGTGGCTCAGGCCTCGAAATTGAGATATTTTGAAAATTGCAGGGGAGCTTGTGCAAAATGTGACTCACTGCGGCTTTCAGGACTTGGCATATGTTGGGTATAAAAAGTCGTAATTTCAAACTGCGAATACGTGCAGAGAGCTTGAATTTGGCTCCAAAATATGGCTCAGGCCTCGAAATTGGGATATTTGGGATATTTTGAAAACTGCAAGGATGTTTGGGACAAATGTGTCCAAACGCCGCTTTCAGTACTTGGCATATGTTGGGTATAAAAAGATGTAATTTCAAACTGCGAATTCGTGCAGAGAGCCTGAATTTGGCTCCAAAATATGGCTCAGGCCTCGAAATTGGGATATTTGGGATATTTTGAAAACTGCAAGGATGTTTGGGACAAATGTGTCCAAACGCCGCTTTCAGTACTTGGCATATGTTGGGTATAAAAAGATGTAATTTCAAACTGCGAATTCGTGCAGAGAGCCAGAATTTGGCTCCAAAATATGGCTCAGGCCTCGAAATTTTGATATTTGCGTTATTTTAAAAACTGGAGGGGAGTTTGGGCAAAATGTGACTCACTGCCGCTTTCATTACTTGACATATGTTGGGTATAAAAAAGTTGCGATTTCAAACTGCGAATACGTGCAAAGAGCCAGAATTTGGCTCCATAGTATGGCTGAGGCCTCGAAATTGGGATATTTGGGATATTTTGAAAACTGGAGAGGAGTTTGTGCAAAATGTGACTTACTGCCGCTTTCAGTACTTGGCATATGTTGGGTATAAATTTCGTAATATCAAACTGCGAATACGTGCATAGAGCCAGAATTTGGCTCCAAAATATGGCTCAGGCCTCGATATTGGGATGTTTGGGATATTTTGAAAACTGCAGGAAGGTTTGGGACAAATGTGACCAAACGCCGCTTTCAGTACTTCGCATATGTTGGGTATAAAAAATTCGTAATTTCAAATTGCGAATACGTGCAGAGAGCCTGAATTTGGCTACGAAATATGGATCAGGCCTCGAAATTGGGATATTTGGGATATTTCGAAAACTGCAGGGGAGTTTGTGCAAAATGTGACGCACTACTGCTTTCAGGACTTGGCATATGTTGGGTATAAAAATTCTTAATATCAAACTGCGAATACATGCATAGAGCCAGAATTTGGCTCCAAATTATGGCTCAGGCCTCGAAATTGAGATGTTTGGGATATTTTGAAAACTGTAGGGAGGTTTGGGACAAATGTGACCAAACGCCGCTTTCAGTACTTGGAATATGTTGGGTATAAAAAGTCGTAATTTCGAACTGCGAATACGTGCAGAGAGCCAGAATTTGGCTCCAAAATATGGCTCAGGCCTCGAAATTGGGATATTTGGGATATTTTGAAAACTGCAGGGATGTTTGGGACAAATGTGACCAAACGCCGCTTTCAGTACTTGACATATGTTGGGTATAAAAAAGTCGCAATTTCAAACTGCGAATACGTGCAGAGAGCCAGAATTTGGCTCCAAAATATGGCTCATGCCTCGAAATTGGGATGTTTGGGATATTTTGAAAACTGCAGGGGACTTTGGGACAAATATGACCAAACACCGCTTTCAGTACTTGGCATATGTTGGGTATAAAAATTCGTAATTTCAAACTGCGAATACGTGCGGAGAGCCTGAATTTGGCTCCAAAATATGACTCAGGCCTCGAAATTGGAATTTTTGGGATATTTTGAAAACTGCAAGGATGTTTGGGACAAATGTGTCCAAACGCCGCTTTCAGTACTTGGCATATGTTGGTATAAAAAAGTCGCAATTTCAAACTGCGAATACGTGCAGAGAGCCAGAATTTGGCTCCAAAATATGGCTCAGGCCTCGAAATTGGAATATTTGGGATATTTCGAAAACTGCAGGAGAGTTTGTGCAAAATGTGACTCACTGCCGCTTTCAGCACTTGGCATATGTTGGGTATAAAAATTCTTAATATCAAGCTGCGAATACGTGCATAGAGCCAGAATTTGGCTCCAAATTATGGCTCAGGCCTCGAAACTTGGATGTTTGGGATATTTTGAAAACTGCAGGGAGGTTTGGGACAAATGTGACCAAACGCCACTTTCAGTACTAGGCATATGTTGGTATAAAAAAGTCGCAATTTCAAACTGCGAATACGTGCAGAGAGCCAGAATTTGGCTCCAAAATATGGCTCAGGCCTCGAAATTGGGATATTTGCGTTATTTTAAAAACTGGAGGGGAGTTTGGGCAAAATGTAACTCACTGCCGCTTTCAATACTTGGCATATGTTGGGTATAAAAAAGTCGCAATTTCAAACTGCGAATACGTGCAGAGATCCAGAATTTGGCTCCAAAATATGGCTCAGGCCTCGAAATTGGGATATTTGCGTTATTTTAAAAACTGGAGGGGAGTTTGTGCAAAATGTGACTCACTGCCGCTTTCAGCACTTGGGATATGTTGGGTATAAAAAGTGGTAATTTCAAACTGCGAAAACGTGCAGAGAGCCAGAATTTGGCTCCAAAATATGACTCAGGCCTCGAAATTGGGAAGTTTGGGATATTTTGAAAATTGCATTGGAGTTTAGGACAAATTTGACCAAACGCCGCTTTCAGTACTTGATATATGTTGGGTATAAAAAAGCCGCAATTTCAAACTGCGAAAACGTGCAGAGAGCCAGAATTTGGCTCCAAAATATGGCTCAGGCCTCGAAATTGGGACGTTTGGGATATTTTGAAAACTGCAGGCGAGGTTGTGCGAAATGTGACTCACTGCCGATTTCAGTACTTGGCATATGTTGGGTATAAAAAGTCGTAATATCAAACTGCAAATACGTGCTAAGAGCCAGAATTTGGCTCCAAAATATGGCTCAGGCCTCGAAATTGGGATATTTGGGATATTTTGAAAACTGCAGGGAGGTTTTGGACAAATGTGACCAAACGCCGCTTTCAGTACTTGGAATATGTTGGGCATAAAAAGATGTAATTTCAAACTGCGAATACGTGCATAGAGCCAGAATTTGGCTCCAAATTATGGCTCAGGCCTCGAAATTGGGATGTTTGGAATATTTTGAAAACTGCAGGGAGGTTTGGGACAAATGTGATCAAACACCACTTTCAGTACTTGGCATATGTTGGTATAAAAAAGTCGCAATTTCAAACTGCGAACACGTGCAGATAGCCAGAATTTGGCTCCATAATATGGCTCAGGCCTCGAAATTGGGAAGTTTGGGATATTTTGAAAACTGCTGGGGAGTTTAGGACAAATATGACCAAACGCCGCTTTCAGTACTTGACATATGTTGGGTATAAAAAAGTCGTAATATCAAACTGCGAATACGTGCAGAGAGCCTGAATTTGGCTCCAAAATATGGTTCAGGCCTCGAAATTGGGATATTTGGGATATTTTGAAAAAGGAGAGCCGGTCGGCCGAGTGGACAGCACGCTGGGCTTGTGATCCTGTGGTCCCGGGTTCGATTCCAGGCGCCGGTGAAAAACAAACTGCAAGGATGTTTGGTACAAATGTGTCCAAATGCCGCTTTCAGTACTTGACATATGTTTGCTATAAAAAATCGTATTTTCAAACTGCGAATACGTGCAGAGAGCCAGAATTTGGCTCCAAATTAGGACTCAGGCCACGAAATTGGGATATTTGGGATATTTTGAAATTTGCAGGGGAGTTTGGGACAAATATGACCAAACGCCGCTTTCAGTACTTGACATATGTTGGGTATAAAAAAGTCGCAATTTCAAACTACGAATACGTGCAGAGAGCCAGAATTTGGGTCCAAAATATGACTCAGGCCCCGAAATTGGGATATTTGCGTTATTTTGAAAACTGGAGGGGAGTTTGGGCAAAATGTGACTCACTGCCGCTTTCATTACTTGGCATATGTTGGGTATAAAAATAGTCGCAATTTCAAACTGCGAATACGTGCAGAGATCCAGAATTTGGCTCCTAAATATGGCTCAGGCCTCGAAATTGGAATATTTGGGATATTTCGAAAACTGCAGGGGAGTTTGTGCAAAATGTGACTCACTGTCGCTTTCAGGACTTGGCATATGTTGGGTATAAAAATTCTTAATATCAAGCTGCGAATACGTGCATAGAGCCAGAATTTGGCTCCAAATTATGGCTCAGGCCTCGAAATTTGGATGTTTGGGATATTTTGAAAACTGCAGGGAGGTTTGGGACAAATGTGACCAAACGCCGCTTTCAGTACTTGGCATATGTTGATATAAAAAAGTCGCAATTTCTAACTGCGAATACGTGCAAAGAGCCAGAATTTGGCTCCATAATATAGCTGAGGCCTCGAAATTGGGATATTTGGGATATTTTGAAAACTGCAGGGGAGTTTGTGCAAAATGTGACTCATTGCCGCTTTCAGCACTTGGGATATGTTGGGTATAAAAAGTGGTAATTTCAAACTGCGAAAACGTGCAGAGAGCCAAAATTTGGCTCCAAAATATGACTCAGGCCTCGAAATTGGGAAGTTTGGGATATTTTGAAAACTGCTGGCGAGTTTAGGACAAATATGACCAAACGCCGCTTTCAGTACTTGACATATGTTGGGTATAAAAAAGTCGCAAGTTCAAACTGCGAATACGTGCAGAGAGCCAGAATTTGGCACCAAAATATGGCTCAGGCCTCGAAATTGGGACGTTTGGGATATTTTGAAAACTGCAGGGGAGTTTGTGCGAAATGTGACTCACTGCCGATTTCAGTACTTGGCATATGTTGGGTATAAAAAGTCGTAATATCAAACTGCGAATACGTGCTAAGAGCCAGAATTTGGCTCCAAAATATAGCTCAGGCCTCGAATTTGGGATATTTGGCATATTTTGAAAACTGCGGGGAGGTTTGGGACAAATGTGACCAAACGCCACTTTCAGTACTTGGAATATGTTGGGTATAAAAAGACGTAATTTCGAACTGAGAATACGTGCATAGAGCCAGAATTTGGCTCCAAAATATGGCTCAGGCCTCAAAATTGGGATATTTTGAAAACTGCAGGGATGTTTGGGACAGATGTGACCAAACGATGCTTTCAGTACTTGGCATATGTTGGGTATAAAAATTCGTAATATCAAACTGCGAATACGTGCATAGAGCCAGAATTTGGCTCCAAATTATGGCTCTGGCCTCGAAATTGGGATGTTTGGAATATTTTGAAAACTGCAGGGAGGTTTGGGACAAATGTGACCAAACGACACTTTCAGTACTATGCATATGTTGGTATAAAAAATTCGCAATTTCAAACTGCGAATACGTGCAGAGAGCCAGAATTTGGCTCCATAATATGGCTCAGGCCTCGAAATTGGGATATTTTGAAAACTGCAGGGGAGTTTGTGCAAAATGTGACTCACTGCGGCTTTCAGGACTTGGCATATGTTGGGTATAAAAAATCGTATTTTCAAACTGCGAATACGTGCAGAGAGCCAGAATTTGGCTCCAAAATAGGACTCAGGCCACGAAATTGGGAAGTTTGGGATATTTTGAAAACTGCAGGGAGGTTTAGGACAAATGTGACCAAACGCCGCTTTCAGTACTTGGCATATGTTGGTATAAAAAAGTCGCAATTTCAAACTGCGAATACGTGCAGAGAGCCAGAATTTGGCTCAATAATATAGCTCAGGCCTCGAAATTGGGATATTTGGGATATTTCGAAAACTGCAGGGGAGTTTGTGCAAAATGTGACTCACTGCCGCTTTCAGGACTTAGCATATGTTGGGTATAAAATTCTTAATATCAAACTGCGAATTCGTGCAAATAGCCTGAATTTGGCTCCAAAATATGGCTCAGGCCTCGAAATTGGGATATTTGCGTTATTTTAAAAACTGGAGGGGAGTTTGGGCAAAATGTGACTTACTGCCGCTTTCATTACTTGGCATATGTTGGGTATAAAAAAGTCGCAATTTCAAACTGCGAATACGTGCAGAGATCCAGAATTTGGCTCCAAAATATGGCTCAGGCCTCGAAATTGGGATATTTGGGATATTTCAAAAACTGCAGGGGAGTTTGTGCAAAATGTGACTCACTGCCGCTTTCAGGACTTGGCATACGTTGGGTATAAAAAGTCGTCATATCAAACTGCGAATACGTGCAAAGAGCCAGAATTTGGCTCCATAATATGGCTGAGGCCTCGAAATTGGGATATTTGGCATATTTTGAAAACTGCGGGGAAGTTTGGGACAAATGTGACCAAACGCCGCTTTCAGTACTTGGAATATGTTGGGTATAAAAAGATGTAATTTCGAACTGCGAATACGTGCAGAGAGCCAGAATTTGGCTCCAAAATATGGCTCAGGCCTCGAAATTGGGATATTTGGGATATTTTGAAAACTGTAGGGATGTTTGGGACAAATGTGACCAAACGCCGCTTTCAGTACTTGGCATATGTTGGGTATAAAAATTCGTAATATCAAACTGCGAATACGTGCATAGAGCCAGAATTTGGCTCCAAATTATGGCTCAGGCCTCGAAATTGGGATGTTTGGAATATTTTGAAAACTGCAGGGAGGTTTGGGACAAATGTGACCAAACGCCGTTTTCAGTACTTGGCATATGTTGGTATAAAAAAGTCGCAATTTCAAACTGCGAATACGTGCAGAGAGCCAGAATTTGGCTCCATAATATGGCTCAGGCCTCGAAATTGAGATATTTTGAAAATTGCAGGGGAGCTTGTGCAAAATGTGACTCACTGCGGCTTTCAGGACTTGGCATATGTTGGGTATAAAAAGTCGTAATTTCAAACTGCGAATACGTGCAGAGAGCTTGAATTTGGCTCCAAAATATGGCTCAGGCCTCGAAATTGGGATATTTGGGATATTTTGAAAACTGCAAGGATGTTTGGGACAAATGTGTCCAAACGCCGCTTTCAGTACTTGGCATATGTTGGGTATAAAAAGATGTAATTTCAAACTGCGAATTCGTGCAGAGAGCCTGAATTTGGCTCCAAAATATGGCTCAGGCCTCGAAATTGGGATATTTGGGATATTTTGAAAACTGCAAGGATGTTTGGGACAAATGTGTCCAAACGCCGCTTTCAGTACTTGGCATATGTTGGGTATAAAAAGATGTAATTTCAAACTGCGAATTCGTGCAGAGAGCCAGAATTTGGCTCCAAAATATGGCTCAGGCCTCGAAATTTTGATATTTGCGTTATTTTAAAAACTGGAGGGGAGTTTGGGCAAAATGTGACTCACTGCCGCTTTCATTACTTGGAATATGTTGGGTATAAAAAAGTCGCGATTTCAAACTGCAAATACGTGCAGAGAGTAGGAATTTGGCTCCAAAATATGGCTCAGGCCTCGAAATTGGGATATTTGGGATATTTTGAAAACTGCAAGGATGTTTGGGACAAATGTGACCAAACGCCGCTTTCAGTACTTGGCATATGTTGGTATAAAAAATTCGCAATTTCAAACTGCAAATACGTGCAGAGAGCCAGAATTTGGCTCCAAAATATGGCTCAGGCCTCGAAATTGGAATATTTGGGATATTTCGAAAACTGCAGGGGAGTTTGTGCAAAATGTGACTCACTGCCGCTTTCAGGACTTGGCATATGTTGGTATAAAAAATTCGTAATTTCAAATTGCGAATACGTGCATAGAGCCAGAATTTGGCTCCAAATTATGGCTCAGGCCTCGAAATTGAGATGTTTGGGATATTTTGAAAACTGCAGGGAGGTTTGGGACAAATGTGACCAAACGCCGCTTTCAGTACTTGGAATATGTTGGGTATAAAAAGTCGTAATTTCGAACTGCGAATACGTGCAGAGAGCCAGAATTTGGCTCCAAAATATGGCTCAGGCCTCGAAATTGGGATATTTGGGATATTTTGAAAACTGCAGGGATGTTTGGGACAAATGTGACCAAACGCCGCTTTCAGTACTTGACATATGTTGGGTATAAAAAAGTCGCAATTTCAAACTGCGAATACGTGCAGAGAGCCAGAATTGGGCTCCAAAATATGGCTCATGCCTCGAAATTGGGATGTTTGGGATATTTTGAAAACTGCAGGGATGTTTGGGACAAATATGACCAAACACCGCTTTCAGTACTTGGCATATGTTGGGTATAAAAATTCGTAATTTCAAACTGCGAATACGTGCAGAGAGCCTGAATTTGGCTCCAAAATATGACTCAGGCCTCGAAATTGGAATTTTTGGGATATTTTGAAAACTGCAAGGATGTTTGGGACAAATGTGTCCAAACGCCGCTTTCAGTACTTGGCATATGTTGGTATAAAAAAGTCGCAATTTCAAACTGCGAATACGTGCAGAGAGCCAGAATTTGGCTCCAAAATATGGCTCAGGCCTCGAAATTGGAATATTTGGGATATTTCGAAAACTGCAGGAGAGTTTGTGCAAAATGTGACTCACTGCCGCTTTCAGGACTTGGCATATGTTGGGTATAAAAATTCTTAATATCAAGCTGCGAATACGTGCATAGAGCCAGAATTTGGCTCCAAATTATGGCTCAGGCCTCGAAATTTGGATGTTTGGGATATTTTGAAAACTGCAGGGAGGTTTGGGACAAATGTGACCAAACGCCGCTTTCAGTACTTGGCATATGTTGATATAAAAAAGTCGCAATTTCAAACTGCGAATACGTGCAAAGAGCCAGAATTTGGCTCCATAATATGGCTGAGGCCTCGAAATTGGGATATTTGGGATATTTTGAAAACTGCAGGGGAGTTTGTGCAAAATGTGACTCATTGCCGCTTTCAGCACTTGGGATATGTTGGGTATAAAAAGTGGTAATTTCAAACTGCGAAAACGTGCAGAGAGCCAAAATTTGGCTCCAAAATATGACTCAGGCCTCGAAATTGGGAAGTTTGGGATATTTTGAAAACTGCTGGCGAGTTTAGGACAAATATGACCAAACGCCGCTTTCAGTACTTGACATATGTTGGGTATAAAAAAGTCGCAATTTCAAACTGCGAATACGTGCAGAGAGCCAGAATTTGGCTCCAAAATATGGCTCAGGCCTCGAAATTGGGACGTTTGGGATATTTTGAAAACTGCAGGGGAGTTTGTGCAAAATGTGACTCACTGCCGATTTCAGTACTTGGCATATGTTGGGTATAAAAAGTCGTAATATCAAACTGCGAATACGTGCTAAGAGCCAGAATTTGGCTCCAAAATATGGCTCAGGCCTCGAATTTGGGATATTTGGCATATTTTGAAAACTGCGGGGAGGTTTGGGACAAATGTGACCAAACGCCACTTTCAGTACTTGGAATATGTTGGGTATAAAAAGACGTAATTTCGAACTGAGAATACGTGCATAGAGCCAGAATTTGGCTCCAAAATATGGCTCAGGCCTCAAAATTGGGATATTTTGAAAACTGCAGGGATGTTTGGGACAAATGTGACCAAACGCCGCTTTCAGTACTTGGCATATGTTGGGTATAAAAAGTCGTAATATCAAACTGCGAATGCGTGCAGAGATCCAGAATTTGGCTTCAAAATATGGCTCAGGCCTCGAAATTGGGATATTTGGGATATTTCGAAAACTGCAGGGGAGTTTGTGCAAAATGTGACTCACTGCCGCTTTCAGGACTTAGCATATGTTGGGTATAAAAATTCGTAATATCAAACTGCGAATACGTGCATAGAGCCAGAATTTGGCTCCAAATTATGGCTCTGGCCTCGAAATTGGGATGTTTGGAATATTTTGAAAACTGCAGGGAGGTTTGGGACAAATGTGACCAAACGACACTTTCAGTACTAGGCATATGTTGGTATAAAAAATTCGCAATTTCAAACTGCGAATACGTGCAGAGAGCCAGAATTTGGCTCCATAATATGGCTCAGGCCTCGAAATTGGGATATTTTGAAAACTGCAGGGGAGTTTGTGCAAAATGTGACTCACTGCGGCTTTCAGGACTTGGCATATGTTGGGTATAAAAAATCGTATTTTCAAACTGCGAATACGTGCAGAGGGCCAGAATTTGGCTCCAAAATATGGCTCAGGCCTCGAAATTGGAATATTTGGGATATTTCGAAAACTGCAGGGGTGTTTGTGCAAAATGTGACTCACTGCCGCTTTCAGGACTTACCATATGTTGGGTATAAAAAGTCGTAATATCAAACTGCGAATACGTGTATAGAGCCAGAATTTGGCTCCAAAATATGGCTCAGGCCTCGATATTGGGATGTTTGGGATATTTTGAAAACTGCAGGGAGGTTTAGGACAAATGTGACTAAATGCCGTTTCAGTACTTGGCATATGTTGGGTATAAAAAGTGGTAATTTCAAACTGCGAAAACGTGCAGAGAGCCAGAATTTGGCTCCAAAATATGACTCAGGCCTCGAAATTGGGATGTTTGGGATATTTTGAAAACTGCAGGGGAGTTTAGGACAAATATGACCAAACGCCGCTTTCAGTACTTGACATATGTTGGGTATAAAAAAGTTGCGATTTCAAACTGCGAATACGTGCAAAGAGCCAGAATTTGGCTCCATAGTATGGCTGAGGCCTCGAAATTGGGATATTTGGGATATTTTGAAAACTGGAGAGGAGTTTGTGCAAAATGTGACTTACTGCCGCTTTCAGTACTTGGCATATGTTGGGTATAAATTTCGTAATATCAAACTGCGAATACGTGCATAGAGCCAGAATTTGGCTCCAAAATATGGCTCAGGCCTCGATATTGGGATGTTTGGGATATTTTGAAAACTGCAGGAAGGTTTGGGACAAATGTGACCAAACGCCGCTTTCAGTACTTCGCATATGTTGGGTATAAAAAATTCGTAATTTCAAATTGCGAATACGTGCAGAGAGCCTGAATTTGGCTCCGAAATATGGATCAGGCCTCGAAATTGGGATATTTGGGATATTTCGAAAACTGCAGGGGAGTTTGTGCAAAATGTGATGCACTGCTGCTTTCAGGACTTGGCATATGTTGGGTATAAAAATTCTTAATATCAAACTGCGAATACATGCATAGAGCCAGAATTTGGCTCCAAATTATGGCTCAGGCCTCGAAATTGGGATGTCTGGGATATTTTGAAAACTGCAGGGGACTTTGGGACAAATATGACCAAACACCGCTTTCAGTACTTGGCATATGTTGGGTATAAAAATTCGTAATTTCAAACTGCGAATACGTGCAGAGAGCCTGAATTTGGCTCCAAAATATGACTCAGGCCTCGAAATTGGAATATTTGGGATATTTTGAAAACTGCAAGGATGTTTGGGACAAATGTGTCCAAACGCCGCTTTCAGTACTTGGCATATGTTGGTATAAAAAAGTCGCAATTTCAAACTGCGAATACGT
Organism: Procambarus clarkii; assembly: GCF_040958095.1. NCBI lineage: Eukaryota > Metazoa > Arthropoda > Malacostraca > Decapoda > Cambaridae > Procambarus > Procambarus clarkii. The sequence continues at coordinate 1,579,507 of NC_091230.1, read as the reverse complement.
GCAGAGAGCCAGAATTTGGCTCCAAAATATGGCTCAGGCCTCGAAATTGGGATATTTGGGATATTTCGAAAACTGCAGGGGAGTTTGTGCAAAATGTGACTTACTGCCGCTTTCAGGACTTAGCATATGTTGGGTATAAAAAGTCGTAATATCAAACTGCGAATACGTGCATAGAGCCAGAATTTGGCTCCAAAATATGGCTAAGGCCTCTAAATTAGGGATATTTTGAAAACTAGAGGGGAGTCTGTGCAAAATGTGACTCACTCCCGCTTTCAGGACTTGGCATATGTTGGTATACAAAAGTCGCAATTTCACACTGCGAATACGTGCAAAGAGCCAGAATTTGGCTCCATAATATGGCTGAGGCCTCGAAATTGGGAAGTTTGGGATATTTTGAAAACTGCAGGGGAGTTTAGGACAAATATGACCAAACGCTGCTTTCAGTACTTGACATTTGTTGGGTATAAAAAAGTCGCAATTTCAAACTGCGAATACGTGTAGAGAGCCAGAATTTGGCTCCAAAATATGGCTCTGGCCTCGAAATTAGGACGTTTGGAATATTTTGAAAACTGCAGGGGAGTTTGTGCGAAATGTGACTCACTGCCGCTTTCAGTACTTGGCATATGTTGGTATAAAAAAGTCGTAATATCAAACTGCGAATACGTGTTAAGAGCCAGAATTTGGCTCCAAAATATGGCTCAGGCCTCGAAATTGGGATATTTGGCATATGTTGAAAACTGCGGGGAGGTTTGGGACAAATGTGACCAAACGCCGCTTTCAGTACTTGGAATATGTTGGGTATAAAAAGACGTAATTTCGAACTGCGAATACGTGCTGAGAGCCAGTATTTGGCTCCAAAATATGGCTCAGGCCTCGAAATTGGGATATTTGGGATATTTTGAAAACTGCAGGGATGTTTGGGACAAATGTGACCAAACGCCGCTTTCAGTACTTGGCATATGTTGGTATAAAAAAGTCGTAATATCAAACTGCGAATACGTGCAGAGAGCCAGAATTTGGCTCCAAAATATGTCGTCCATTAGGGAGGCTCCGGCCTCCCCCGATGCTGTGAGCCCCTGGATAGCTGCAGTGAGCACACACTGGCCCCAAAAAGCCAGCTGAATTCAAAGATGAGCTCCAGGCGAGGTGTGGAAAGAAAGTCCAGCCAGGAGCGTTCAAACTGCGCGCCAAGATGGCCGACCTTTCGGGCGGGAATCTCTTCCACCACGAAATCTTTTATTGTAGAGCTGTTGACAACATACTTTTATCTCAACTTAAGTTTTCGCCTCGCATAATTTTTTCTCATTTGGAAAATACATTATCATCTTCACTATAAATGACTACTATAGCGTGTCATTTCTGCTCACACTCATCTCTAAATAAAATGATTACAAATACTTCCCAAGACATAAACTGCCTCATCCAGCCCGCCTCTTCCCTCATTCCAAATCCACAAACCCACCAACAATCCTCCAACTTCATGGGAAGGTCAAGCTTCCCATGACCTTGGAGTCATTGGTTATGGGTTTGTGGATAACCTGACCTAGCAGTTTATGCCTTTGGGGAGATCTCCTCTCCCCCCCCCCTGGCATATGCATTAATGATATATAATGCATATGCCATCCAGTCCAAGTCTAATAAGATTATTCTCCTATCTCTCAATTTATTCTTTACCTCACAGCAAGTCTTTGTCACCCACATTGAACAATATTCTAAGTCTTCACCACCCCAAAACTTGCCTCGCCACCCAGCTTTTACCTTACCATACATCTTTGCCACCCATCATTTGGTTTGTATTAAACATTCAAGGTTAAATGTTTGCCCTTGATCACCTAGCAGCAATTGAGGATACAGATGTAAGCTGATTGGAGAGTCGCGTTCTGAGTGTAAACTAGTAGAACGTAAGTCAAGAAACTGCAGATGGCCTATTGTCCTGCACGTGGCATTTCCTATTTATATCCACCTACACTCATTCATATACGTCTAACCTAAGCTTCAACCAATCAAAGATTCCTATGCCTATTATGATCCAGTAATATGGACCCAGTGATCCAGTAGTATGATCCACAATCGATTTGAGAATGGTCCAGGACGGACCGAAACGTCGTTGTCCCTTCACCTTCTAGTGTGTGGTCTGGTCAACATACTTCAACCACGTTATTGTGACTCGTCGTCTGCACATGATCCAGTAATTTGTTCCACAAATCCACAACCCAGTTACCAAACCAGTATTTACCCAGGTATTTCCTAAATCTGAACTTATCTTCATTTAAAGCCTTATCAATAGCTTCCTTGTTATGCCCATTCATCCACTTGTACACTTCAATCATGTCACGTTAAGGTTTTTCCAACATCTCTTCATACGGAAGCTTTCTAATTTGCGGGATTAACTTTGTCATCCTAACTGACGTGTTCTAGTGAATTATGTCCATTCTTTAGTGTGGCGACCGAAACTGAACTGCATAATCTAAATGGGACCTAAAAACAATACGTTAATAAACCCAGCCGACTTATTGCTAACTCTTCTATAAATAAATCTATGGGAAAGAAAAGCTCTCAGCCTGCTAACAAGAGTGTACAAATCCACAAGGGCCGGGACAAGGATTCAAACCTGCATCCGAGAGCATCCCAGACGCTGCCGTAATCGACTGAGCTACGACATGGTCAAAAGGAGTTGAAACCGAAGTTCTACTGAACTTACTGGATCCTGCAGCCTCTCCGAGGCACAAACCAGTGTTAGTGTAACAAGAGTGTGAAGTTGACTACGTCCATCTAGTTCCACCCGCTCCTCCCCAGAACTAGTTGTTAAATAAGCACTTTACCTTGACTCCTCTGATCCAACACTTGTCCACACGTGCCACACTCCTGAAAAAATATTTTTTACATATATTAAGGGCAAGTATAAGTAATTATTAAAATAAGGTACCAAACCGGGAAGGCTATGTAGCAATAGGGTAAGTATAAAGTTTATTTCAAATACAATCGAGTAGGAAAATACAATTATGAATTTCAAGAACACTGGAACCAATCACTGGAAAAGGTGTAATTGCAATGGAGATTAATTACAGATTGTATCAACAATAGCGAGTAGGCAAGACTGATAAGACTGCAATAGCCTAACGGAGTACATTTTTGTCTTAGACTCATGAGGCTATGGTTAAGCATCAATGTTCTTTTAAAGTTACATAGAAACACATTACCTTATTACGGTCTTCCACTAAAACAAACCTTTAGCTAACCTTAGATAAACGTACTGTGTATTATTAATTTATTTAGCTGTCTATTGGCCTAAATTATATAAATAACATGCTTAAAACCTCTCAAGTACAGTATATGGTCTCTGAGCACTAAACTAACGTTAGAAGCCTAGTGATTACATTGTCAAAAATGACCATTTACAAGTGAATTCATTTTACATCGTAGAGTAAACAAGATGCAAACAATTAACATCTTCCATCTATTAGACAAACAATTATCTAGTCGTCCCTTCACTTTCTAGTGTGTGGTTTGGTCAACATATTTCAGCCCCCGTTATTGTGACTCCTCGTCTGCAATTATCTTCCCCATTTATCTGCACAATTGCTATCCTGATATGACCACTCCATCGCCCTAGTCGTTAACACTAAACAATCTAGGGCGACTTGTTGCTAAACATTATATGCCCCCTTTAGCTTAGCTACAAGACACGTTGTACATATTATCAAACTACCTCTAATGTCATAATGCAGCAGTTTGCGCGCTCAAAATACAGATAGACAAACTCCTCAGGAACCGTAGGGGAACCTTTGACAAGCCGCCGGCTTCCTGTTGCCGTAGAGGGCACTATGGAGAAATGGTGGCCCTCTGGTAAATTTAAGTCAATATTACCTAGGAGTTATGATGTACCAGCCATTGAACATCTGGGACTCACAGTTAATATGAAAACAATCCTTAAGAATAGTTAAACGAATCTTTGACTTAAACGAACAACATTGAATATTCAACTGTACGAGTCTCTGTTGTGGTCGCATCTGGCCTACTGTGTCCTAATATGGAAACTTCATTTCAAAAACACATCAATGATTTTCCGCTTTGGAGAAAGTTCAAGACAGCAACAACAATCATGCCAGAACTTGTTCAACTGTCACTACCACGAATCAATGAAGGATTAACACTTTAAATGTTTAAATTGTTGTAGATTTTGATAGATTAGCCTATAAATTTTCCTAGAAATTACCTACTTAATATTATCTGTTAGATTAAGGACCTGCCCTTAGTGTTATGCGTACTAGTGGCTTTACAAGAATGTAAACACACAGTGCTATGTACTCCTTGTCACCTGTCCTCTTAAAAATAGCGTCGCTTTTGGCCGTTTACCCGTATGGCCGAATATGGACGTAATTTGGAAATGAAAAAAAATGAAAATAAATTTGGGATTTCTTTTTCAACAATAATAACTTAAGGGTCCTCTGATAGGTTAGGTGGGCAGGAAATTCTCATAAAGTTTCAAAACGTTATGAAAAATGTTAATGGAAAGAATCCTCTTCTAAGCTGGCCGAGTAAGCCGGACGACTCAAACAGAAAACGGAACAGTGCCTCACTTTTGTGAGTCGATTTCATTTCAAATTACGTCCAAATTTGGCCATAGTGCCGCGCATACCAGCCAAAAGTGACGTTAGTTTTAAGAGGACGGGTTGATCAGAAACCCAATATAACTTGTAGTTATATAAATAAATAAATAACAGCCGAGGCCTTTGTAATACTGACCAAGTTGGAGGTCATTAATACAGACCACTTCTCTAAAATATCATATTTGACACAGACAGGCTGGACAACAGCTTCAAGCTCAACAAGCCACAATGTAACACAGAAAATAGATGTGTTGTTTCCCCCATAGGATTATTAACCCATGAACCCGCTTAACCACTCAAGTCGTAAATGCCGAGTCATTCCTCTTGTTCACAATATACACAAGACAAATCCTCAATAAAATAAGGGTGGAGGGAGTAGGAAGGCTGACCTTTGACAAGGTACCGCCGTCCTGTCCCCGTCGAGGCCACTGTAGATGGTGGCCCTTAGGTCACATCATAGGAGCCCTTCTCCTTCCATCATTCTGAATCATGCTCATCGTACTAACCTGCACCCCCTCAATCCCCCCCCCCCCCCCACCATCTTCACACAATCTGTGGCCAACATTTCTCGTTTCATTCAGATTTTCATCAAAATATGTCGAAAATTTCTCTTTGGGTTGTTTTAAGGGGCCTGACAGCCGAGTGGAGAGTGCTCCGGATTCGTAATCCTGAGGTTCCGGGGTCGATCCCCGGTGAAGGCTGAAACAAATGGACACTTTCTTTCACCCTGATGACCCTGTATACCTATCAGTAAATAAGTACCTGGGAGTTAGACAGCTGCTATGGGCTGTTTCCTGGGGATGTGTAAGAAAAAGAAGGCCTGGTCGAGGACAGGGCCGCGGGGGATGCTAAGCCCCGAAATCATCTCAAGATAACCTTAAGATTGCTGGCTAACTACTGGCATGGCTATTAAGGCCACCACAAGCGCCCTAATGACTTAACTAGCGGGTACACCTATGGCTGCCACCTGACAATCTCCTCTATATTTTGTCTAAATACATATAATATACAAAATAATAACGAATAACAACATGAAGTACACACCCCGAACAATTCTTTCTATATTATGATTGAGTAATGATATCTGTAACACATTTATTTTTTTTCACTGGTAATCAACATAACCCTTGCCAGGCGGCGGCTGGTCGACAACTGAGCCACACGTTAAGAAGCGGGACTCCCAGACGCGCCACTCACCCTTACTTCACCATAATATCTAAACTGTCAACCTCTAATACAGTTAAGCATCTGACCACCAGAGGCGCTAATGCTTCCCTGTTATTACGCCATCCATATAATGATTGTTCTCATTATTCATTGTTGCAACGTTTAAATACATTCAACACTGTAGTGACAATGTCAGACCTCGAAGGAAGAATTGAAACACCCTTCTTTAGATGTATTATTAATTACGAAAATACTTAAGGAAATTCCTGTTTCAATTCTTCCTTCGTGGTCTGACACTGTCGTCACCATTTTCATCACGTGTTAATTGTCTTGTGATTTACACGCAGATTTTGTAGTGTATATACGACAACTTCAGGAAAGTAATGAGTAGCGGATTTAGTCTAAACAATAATATATGCGTTTTGTTTTTAGTGCCAAATTATCTGGCAAATATACATTTGGAGATGTAGCTCAATCCTTCCTGTAGCCCAATCTTTCCTGTAGCCCAATCCTTCTTGTAGCCCAATCCTTCCTGTAGACCAATCCTTCCTGTAGCTCAATCCTTCCTGTAGCCCAATCTTTCCTGTAGCCCAATCCTTCTTGTAGACCAATCCTTCCTGTAGCCCAATCCTTCCTGTAGCCCAATCCTTCCTTCCAAATCCGATTTGTAATATAATATTATTGGAGGTGTTGTGGTTTCTGTTCTAGGTTCAGGATTGTACCTGGTCCAGGTGTCATCTTATGTGGCGTTTATTTCTTTGTTGCTATATCCATTGTTCACCAACACTTCAGTTAACTTTCAAACTCCCTACTGACGTTGCTCCATTCTGAGCAGTGGGTAAGGGCTCGACGAATATAAGGGGCCATATCACCCGAAAATCCGATGAAAAATGGAATATTTACGAAAAATTACGAAAAATACTACAACGTTCTGGCAACACTGTGGTCCAAACCGTTTAATGATATCTTGAAAAATAACGTAATTAGAGTCAAATTTCCCGCTGCAACTTTCGTGAATCTGGTCCTCGCGCCGTGAGTACGCCGCGGGGTATTGTATCTTACGTTGTAGATGTCTTATTTTTCGTAATAGCGTTGAAAATAACATGTTATGCATAAAATGAATATAAACTAAACATATGGCAACACAACATATGGTCTGACACGAGGGTGGTGCAGTCAGTGACTGCGTGTCTCTCATGGAGAGAGGATGTATGCTGACGCGCTCACACAATATCTCCCAGAACATGCTATTTTTGCTATTTTTAGCTATTTGTACTGCAATATGACTTACCAAACGAACAAGAGAGAAGCATTGACAGCTAGATGCATGCGAGCTCTCCATACGAGCTGGCCGCAATGCGTAAATCACCAGTCACGAGTGACAGCAGGTCGAGAAACTTTGAGAGCGCGCTACGCAACTCCAACTTTTACAACTAGATAAAATTTCACAGCCTTTATTTATTATTCTATTTACATGAAACTTGCACATTATATGTAGAGTTTACGCCTCTATAAACGCATGTCATTATTCTTATCTACGTAGATTTATTGATTTTATAAATAATGATACACCTCATTTTGTTGCATACGTTTTTGGGAAACTTTTATAAAACCTGTATTATTGCACTAAATACATCTGGGATAATAATGTGACATGCAAATCTTTATTATATAGTAAGGTCATAGCTGAGTGTCGTATAAATGATTTTGGTTCACAATTGTGGGCTGTGAAATTTTTTGAACATGGTTGAAAAATTCGTCTTTTTTTTTTTTTTTTTTTTTTTTTTTTCTCCGTCTCTATTTAGGCTGAGATGCTGAAACTTGGCCTAGGTGCAGCACCTTTCACATGTATCAGGATAATAAATTATGAATACCCTACAACAATTTTTTAAATCCGGGTGATATGGCCCCATAAGTGTTTAGAACACTGGCTTTGTGCCTTTGGAAGCACTCACTCCTACTGTTTAGGCATAATCCTATGTTTGTAGGCTTAGTATATACGCTACTGCTTAGAGATGCTCCTGTTAAATTGTGTGTTTATTTGTCTACTTATACTGAATCCTTTTAAAGTGTGTCCTTATCTGTCATTTGCATCAAACTTCATCCCTCCCACTTACCTGTTTGGTAGTGAGTTCTGCTAATCGTGGATTGCTGTTACGTAGCTCATTTAGCTTCATAATAGTTGGATGGCAGAAATAAAAAGGCTTCAATTAAACAGAGCAGAAATTTATGAGAATGATGTTCAAAAATACCAAATAGTTATTATTTTATCTGTAGAAAACAATGTCTTACAGACAGGGTAAAAAAAAAATGAATGTAATGAAACATCATTTACATGGCGAGAGCCAGAGGCTCCCTGGAGCTATCCAGGCTGATATGGATGTACTAGATTTTGGCATCAGTCAGTGTGAATGGAGTTCTACTGAATTACAATCTCTCAGCAAATGAACTTTTTTTCACCCTCATTGTTTGCTGTGATCGCCAACATGGTATTTAGAAAAAGTTGATCTGCTGCTGACCTCTTGCTAAATCTCTCCACTAAGTGACATTAGACACTGGATGAATCATAGATCAGCAGTGTTGTTGATCTAAATATAGCAGGTGCATCTGAGTGGGTCTGGATTAGTAGGAAAGCATCACGCACTAGCCCCTATCAGTCACCATTCTGCGATATAAACAAAAATCCCCCATGCTTTCCACATCACTTTTTTATACCCAACATATGCCAAGTTCTGAAAGCGGCGTTTGGTCACATTTGTCCCAATCCCCACTGCAGTTTTCAAAATATCCCAAACATCTCAATTTTGAGGCCTGAGCCATATTTTCGAGCCAAATTCTGGCTCTCTGCACGTATTCGCAGTTTGAAATTACGACTTTTTATACCCAACATATGCCAAGTACTGAAAGCGGCAGTGAGTCATATTTTGCACAAACTCCCCTGCAGCTTTCAAAATATCCGAAATATTCCAATTTCGAGGCCTGAGCCATATTTTGGAGCCAAATTCTGGCTCTCTGCACGTATTCGCAGTTTTAAATTACGACTTTTTTATACCCAACATATGCCAAGTCTTGATAGCGGCAGTGAGTCACATTTTGCACAAACTCCCCTGCAGCTTTCAAAATATCCGAAATATTCCAATTTCGAGGCCTGAGCCATATTTTGGAGCCAAATTCTGGCTCTCTGCACGTATTCGCAGTTTTAAATTACGACTTTTTTATACCCAACATACGCGATGTACTGAAAGCGGCGTTTGGTGACATTTGACCCAAACCTCCCTGCAGTTTTGGAAACATCCCAAATATCCCAATTTCGAGGCCTGAGCTATATTTTGGAGCCAAATTCTGGCTCTCTGCACGTATTCGACGTTTGAAATTACGACTTTTTTATAGCCAACATGTGCCTAGTAATGAAAGCGGCGTTTGGTCACATATATCCCAAACCCCCCTGCAGTTTTCAAAATATCCCAAACATCCCAATTTCGAGGCCTGAGCCATATTTTGGAGCCAAATTCTCGCTCTCTGCACGTATTTGCATTTTGAAATTACGAATCTATATACCCAACATATGCCAAGTACTGAAAGCGGCGTTTGGTCACATTTGTCCCAAACCTCCCAGCAGTTTTCAAAATATCCCAAACATCCCAATTTCGAGGCCTGAGCCATATTTTGGAGCCAAATTCTGGCTCTATGCACGTATTCGCAGATTGAAATTACGACTTTTTTATACCCAACATATACCAAGTACTGAAAGCGGCGTTTGGTCACATTTGTCTCAATCCTTCTTGCAGTTTTCAAAATATCCCAAACATCCCAATTTCGAGGCCTGAGCCATATTTTGGAGCCAAATTCTGGCTCTCTGCACGTATTCGTAGTTTGAAATTGCGACTTTTTTATACCCAACATATGCCAATTACTGAAAGCGGCGTTTGGTGACATTTGTCTCATACCCTCCTGCAGTTTTCAAAATATCCTAAACATCCCAATTTCGAGGCCTGAGCCGTACTTTGGAGCCAAATTCTGGCTCTATGCACGTATACGCAGTTTGAAATTACGACTTTTTTATACCCAACATATGCCAAGTACTGAAAGCGGCAGTGAGTCACATTTCGCACAAACTCCCCTGCAGTTTTCGAAATATCCCAAATATCCCAATTTCGAGGCTTGAGCAATATTTTGGAGCCAAATTCTGGCTCTCTGCACGTATTCGCAGTTTGAAATTACGACTTTTTTATACCCAACATATGCCAAGTACTGAAAGCGGCGTTTGGTCACATTTGTCCCAAACCCCCCCTGCAGTTTTCAAAATATCCCAAACATCCCAATTTCGAGGCCTTAGCCATATTTTGGAGCCAAATTCTGGCTCTCTGCACGTATTCGCAGTATGAAATTACGAATTTTTTATACCCAACATATGCCAAGTGTTGAAAGCGGCGTTTGGTTATATTTGTCCCAAACCTCCCTGCAGTTTTCAAAATATCCCAAACATCACAATATCGAGGCCTGAGCCATATTTTGGAGCCAAATTCTGGCTCTCTTCACGTATTCGCAGTTTGATATTACGATTTTTATACCCAACATATGCCAAGTACTGAAAGCGCCAGTGAGTCACATTTTCCACAAATTCCCCTGCAGTTTTCGAAATTCCCCAAAAACCCCAATTTCGAGGCGTGAGCCATATTATGGAGCCAAACTCAGGCTCTCTGCACGTATTCGCAGTTTGATATTACGATTTTTATACCCAACATATGCCAAGTACTGAAAGCGCCAGTGAGTCACATTTTGCACAAATTCCCCTGCAGTTTTCAAAATATCACAAATATCCCAATTTCAAGGCCTGAGCCATATTTTGGAGCCAAATTCTCGCTCTCTGCACGTATTCGCAGTTTGAAATTACGACTTTATATACCCAACACATTCCAAGTACTGAAAGCGGTGTTTGGTCACATTTGTCCCAAACCTCCCCTGCAGTTTTCAAAATATCCCAAATATCCTAATTTCGAGGCCTGAGCCATATTATAGAGCCAAATTCTGGCTCTCTGCACGTATTCGCAGTTTGAAATTTCGACTTTTTATACCCAACATATGCCAAGTTCTGATAGCGGCAGTGAGTCACATTTTGCACAAACTCCCCTGCAGTTTTCGAAATATCCCAAATATCCCAATTTCGAGGCCTGAGCCATATTTTAGAGCCAAATTCTCGCTCTCTGCACGTATTCGTAGTTTGAAATTGCGACTTTTTTATACCCAACATATGCCAAGTTCTGAAAGCGGCGTTTGGTCACATTTGTCCCAATCCCCACTGCAGTTTTCAAAATATCCCAAATATCCCAATTTCGAGGCCTGAGCCATATTTTAGAGCCAAATTCTCGCTCTCTGCACGTATTCGCAGTTTGAAATTACGACTTTATATACCCAACACATGCCAAGTACTGAAAGCGGCGTTTGGTCACATTTGTCCCAAACCTCCCTGCAGTTTTCAAAATATCCCAAATATCCTAATTTCAAGGCCTGAGCCATATTATAGAGCCAAATTCTGGCTCTCTGCACGTATTTACAGTTTGAAATTTCGACTTTTTATATCCAACATATGCCAAGTACTGAAAGCGGCGTTTGGTTACATCTGTCCCAAACCCCTCTGCAGTTTTCAAAATATCCCAAACATCCCAATTTCGAGGCCTGAGCCATATTTTGTAGCCAAATTTTGGCTCTCTGCACGTATTCGCACTTTGAAATTACGACTTTTTATACCCAACATATGCAAAGTTCTGAAAGCGGCGTTTGGTCATATTTTTCCCAAACCCCCCTGCTGTTTTCAAAATATCCCAAACATCCCAATTTCGAGGCCTGAGCCGTATTTTGGAGCCAAATTCTGGCTCTATGCACGTATACGCAGTTTGAAATTACGACTTTTTATACCCAACATATGCCAAGTCCTGAAAGCGGCAGTGAGTGACATTTTGCACAAACTCCCCTGCAGTTTTCGAAATATCACAAATAACCCAATTAAGAGGCCTGAGCAATATTTTGGAGCCAGATTCTGGCTCTCTGCACGTATTCGCAGTTTGAAATTACGACTTTTTATACCCAACATATACCAAGTACTGAAAGCGGCATTTGTTCACATTTGTCCCAAACCTCCCAGCAGTTTTCAAAATATCCCAAACATCCCAATTTCGAGGACTGAGCCATGTTTTGGAGCCAAATTCTGGCTCTCTGCACGTATTTGCAGTTTGAAATTACGACTTTTTTATACCCAACTGTGACAATAATCTCCTTCAAGAGATTGAGCCTGCTCTTCCCTCCAAATACGTCGCTACAAATCTATACAAAACTAATATGGATGAAATATTCAACAACGACAGCAACATCTCCAAGGTTTGCCAGAGAGCAAAACGTATGCAGCCAGGAACACCTGCTCCACCTCGAACCGCCAAACTACCTGTCTTGTCGCCTGCTCCTCGCTGATTGGCTGCGGGTCCAGCTGCAACTGCACTCTACCCACCATTCTACTTGATGTCTGGGGCCGCCACAACCTCAGTCTTCAGAATATCCCGTGCTTTCGACAAGTTAACACGTCTCGTTGGTAGACTAAGCCCCAGGCTTACGTGTACTAAGAGAAGTGATAGCTTGAAGCCAATATTCCGGCACCTATTTACTTTGTTTATCATACACTGGTTATTTGCTCACTTGTCTCAACGTAACTTTTCATTTTGCCATTTGATTATTCTTATTACTTTGACTGATTGATTTTATTATACGAATTTGTATGTCCATTTTATTCATGTTTTGCTTTCTTTAACGTAATTAAAATTTCATTGTTAAAATTTACTTGTGTTTTGTGTGTCTTCTCCTTACCTTACCACAGACGAAGTTCCAGATTTTCTATTTTTTTTTTCTATATGTGACGAGGCCATACCCCTAGCTTTTGAACAGCCGAACACCAACGCGTTACCGTCACACAACATATACCAAGTACTGAAAGCGGCGTTTGGTCACATTTGTCTCAATCCTTCTTGCAGTTTTCAAAATATCCAAAACATCCCAATTTCGAGGCCTGAGCCATATTTTGGAGCCAAATTCTGGCTCTCTGCACGTATTCGTAGTTTGAAATTACGACTTTTTTATACCCAACATATGCCAATTACTGAAAGCGGCGTTTGGTGACATTTGTCTCATACCCTCCTGAAGTTTTCAAAATATCCTAAACATCCCAATTTCGAGGCCTGAGCCGTACTTTGGAGCCAAATTCTGGCTCTATGCACGTATACGCAGTTTGAAATTACGACTTTTTTATACCCAACATATGCCAAGTACTGAAAGCGGCAGTGAGTCACATTTCGCACAAACTCCCCTGCAGTTTTCGAAATATCCCAAATATCCCAATTTCGAGGCTTGAGCAATATTTTGGAGCCAAATTCTGGCTCTCTGCACGTATTCGCAGTTTGAAATTACGACTTTTTTATACCCAACATATGCCAAGTACTGAAAGCGGCGTTTGGTCACATTTGTCCCAAACCCCCCCTGCAGTTTTCAAAATATCCCAAACATCCCAATTTCGAGGCCTTAGCCATATTTTGGAGCCAAATTCTGGCTCTCTGCACGTATTTGCAGTATGAAATTACGAATTTTTTATACCCAACATATGCCAAGTGTTGAAAGCGGCGTTTGGTTATATTTGTCCCAAACCTCCCTGCAGTTTTCAAAATATCCCAAACATCACAATATCGAGGCCTGAGCCATATTTTGGAGCCAAATTCTGGCTCTCTGCACGTATTCGCAGTTTGATATTACGATTTTTATACCCAACATATGCCAAGTACTGAAAGCGCCAGTGAGTCACATTTTCCACAAATTCCCCTGCAGTTTTCGAAATTCCCCAAAAACCCCAATTTCGAGGCGTGAGCCATATTATGGAGCCAAACTCAGGCTCTCTGCACGTATTCGCAGTTTGATATTACGATTTTTATACCCAACATATGCCAAGTACTGAAAGCGCCAGTGAGTCACATTTTGCACAAATTCCCCTGCAGTTTTCAAAATATCACAAATATCCCAATTTCAAGGCCTGAGCCATATTTTGGAGCCAAATTCTCGCTCTCTGCACGTATTCGCAGTTTGAAATTACGACTTTATATACCCAACACATTCCAAGTACTGAAAGCGGTGTTTGGTCACATTTGTCCCAAACCTCCCCTGCAGTTTTCAAAATATCCCAAATATCCTAATTTCGAGGCCTGAGCCATATTATAGAGCCAAATTCTGGCTCTCTGCACGTATTCGCAGTTTGAAATTTCGACTTTTTATACCCAACATATGCCAAGTTCTGATAGCGGCAGTGAGTCACATTTTGCACAAACTCCCCTGCAGTTTTCGAAATATCCCAAATATCCCAATTTCGAGGCCTGAGCCATATTTTAGAGCCAAATTCTCGCTCTCTGCACGTATTCGTAGTTTGAAATTGCGACTTTTTTATACCCAACATATGCCAAGTTCTGAAAGCGGCGTTTGGTCACATTTGTCCCAATCCCCACTGCAGTTTTCAAAATATCCCAAATATCCCAATTTCGAGGCCTGAGCCATATTTTAGAGCCAAATTCTCGCTCTCTGCACGTATTCGCAGTTTGAAATTACGACTTTATATACCCAACACATGCCAAGTACTGAAAGCGGCGTTTGGTCACATTTGTCCCAAACCTCCCTGCAGTTTTCAAAATATCCCAAATATCCTAATTTCAAGGCCTGAGCCATATTATAGAGCCAAATTCTGGCTCTCTGCACGTATTTACAGTTTGAAATTTCGACTTTTTATATCCAACATATGCCAAGTACTGAAAGCGGCGTTTGGTTACATCTGTCCCAAACCCCTCTGCAGTTTTCAAAATATCCCAAACATCCCAATTTCGAGGCCTGAGCCATATTTTGTAGCCAAATTTTGGCTCTCTGCACGTATTCGCACTTTGAAATTACGACTTTTTATACCCAACATATGCAAAGTTCTGAAAGCGGCGTTTGGTCATATTTTTCCCAAACCCCCCTGCTGTTTTCAAAATATCCCAAACATCCCAATTTCGAGGCCTGAGCCGTATTTTGGAGCCAAATTCTGGCTCTATGCACGTATACGCAGTTTGAAATTACGACTTTTTATACCCAACATATGCCAAGTCCTGAAAGCGGCAGTGAGTGACATTTTGCACAAACTCCCCTGCAGTTTTCGAAATATCACAAATAACACAATTAAGAGGCCTGAGCAATATTTTGGAGCCAGATTCTGGCTCTCTGCACGTATTCGCAGTTTGAAATTACGACTTTTTATACCCAACATATACCAAGTACTGAAAGCGGCATTTGTTCACATTTGTCCCAAACCTCCCAGCAGTTTTCAAAATATCCCAAACATCCCAATTTCGAGGACTGAGCCATGTTTTGGAGCCAAATTCTGGCTCTCTGCACGTATTTGCAGTTTGAAATTACGACTTTTTTATACCCAACTGTGACAATAATCTCCTTCAAGAGATTGAGCCTGCTCTTCCCTCCAAATACGTCGCTACAAATCTATACAAAACTAATATGGAAGAAATATTCAACAACGACAGCAACATCTCCAAGGTTTGCCAGAGAGCAAAACGTATGCAGCCAGGAACACCTGCTCCACCTCGAACCGCCAAACTACCTGTCTTGTCGCCTGCTCCTCGCTGATTGGCTGCGGGTCCAGCTGCAACTGCACTCTACCCACCATACTACTTGATGTCTGGGGCCGCCACAACCTCAGTCTTCAGAATATCCCGTGCTTTCGACAAGTTAACACGTCTCGTTGGTAGACTAAGCCCCAGGCTTACGTGTACTAAGAGAAGTGATAGCTTGAAGCCAATATTCCGGCACCTATTTACTTTGTTTATCATACACTGGTTATTTGCTCACTTGTCTCAACGTAACTTTTCATTTTGCCATTTGATTATTCTTATTACTTTGACTGATTGATTTTATTATACGAATTTGTATGTCCATTTTATTCATGTTTTGCTTTCTTTAACGTAATTAAAATTTCATTGTTAAAATTTACTTGTGTTTTGTGTGTCTTCTCCTTACCTTACCACAGACGAAGTTCCAGATTTTCTATTTTTTTTTTCTATATGTGACGAGGCCATACCCCTAGCTTTTGAACAGCCGAACACCAACGCGTTACCGTCACACAACATATACCAAGTACTGAAAGCGGTGTTTGGTCACATTTGTCTCAATCCTTCTTGCAGTTTTCAAAATATCCAAAACATCCCAATTTCGAGGCCAGAGCCATATTTTGGAGCCAAATTCTGGCTCTCTGCACGTATTCGCGGTTTGAAATTACGACTTTTTTATAGCCAACATGTGCCTAGTAATGAAAGTGGCGTTTGGTCACATATATCCCAAACCCCCCAGCAGTTTTCAAAATATCCCAAACATCACAATTTCGAGGCCTGAGCCATATTTTGGAGCCAAATTCTGGCTCTCTGCACATATTCGCAGTTTGAAATTACGACTTTTTATACCCAACAAATGCCAAGTTCTGTAAGCAGCGTTTAGTCATATTTGTCCCAAACCCCCCTGCAGTTTTCAAAATATCCCAAACTACCCAATTTCGAGGACTGAGCAATATTTTGGAGCCAAATTCTGGCTCTATGCACGTATTCGCAGTTTGAAATTACGACTTTTTATACCCAACATATGCCAAGTCCTGAAAGAAGCAGTGAGTCAAATTTTGCACAAACTCCCCTACAGTTTTCGAAATATCCCAAATATCCCAATTTCGAGGCCTGAGCCATATTTTGGAGCCAACTTCTGGCTCTCTGCACGTATTCGCAGTATGAAATTACGAATTTTTTATACCCAACATATGCCAAGTGTTAAAAGCGGCGTTTGGTTATATTTGTCCCAAACCTCCCTGCAGTTTTCAAAATAT
Source organism: Procambarus clarkii (assembly GCF_040958095.1). Lineage (NCBI taxonomy): Eukaryota > Metazoa > Arthropoda > Malacostraca > Decapoda > Cambaridae > Procambarus > Procambarus clarkii. The sequence goes on along the minus strand of NC_091230.1, from coordinate 1,562,794 downwards.
CCCAAACATCACAATATCGAGGCCTGAGCCATATTTTGGAGCCAAATTCTGGCACTCTGCACGTATTCGCAGTTTGATATTACGATTTTTATACCCAATATATGCCAAGTACTGAAAGCGGCAGTGAGTCACATTTCGCACAAACTCTCCTGCAGTTTTCGAAATTCCCCAAAAATCCCAATTTCGAGGCCTGAGCTATATTTTGGAGCCAAATTCTGGCTCTCTGCACGTATTCGCCGTTTGAAATTACGACTATTTTATACCCAACATATGCCAAGTAATGAAAGCGCCGTTTGGTCACATATGTCCGAAACCCCCTTGCAGTTTTCAAAATATCCCAAACATCCCAATTTCGAGGCCTGAGCCATATTTTGGAGCCAAATTCTGGCTCTCTGCACGTATTCTCAGTTTGAAATTACGAATTTTTTATACCCAACATATGTGAAGTACTGAAAGCAGCGTTTGGTGACATTTGTGACAAACCCCCCTGCAGTTTTCAAAATATCCTAAACATCCCAATTTCGAGGCCTGAGCCGTATTTTGGAGCCAAATTCTGGCTCTATGCACGTATACGCAGTTTGAAATAACGACTTTTTACACCCAACATATGCCAAGTCCTGATAGCGGCAGTGAGTCACATTTTGCTTAAACTCCCCTGCAGTTTTCGAAATATCCCAAATATCACAATTTCGAGGCCTGAGCTATATTTTGGAGCCAAATTCTGGCTCTCTGCACGTATTCGCCGTTTGATATTACTTCTTTTTATACCCAACATATGCCAAGTAATGAAAGCGGCGTTTAGTCAAATATGTCCCAAACCCCCCCTGCAGTTTTCAAAATATCCCAAACATCCCAATTTCGAGGCCTGAGCCATATTTTGTAGCCAAATTTTGGCTCTCTGCACGTATTCGCACTTTGATATTACGACTTTTTATACCTAACATATGCAAAGTTCTGAAAGTGCGTTTGGTCATATTTTTCCCAAACCCCCCTGCAGTTTTCAAAATATCCCAAACATCCCAATTTCGAGGCCAGAGCCGTATTTTGGAGCCAAATTCTGGCTCTATGCACGTATTCGCAGTTTGAAATTACGACTTTTTATACCCAACATATGCCAAGTCCTGAAAGCGGCAGTGAGTGACATTTTGCACAAACTCCCCTGCAGTTTTCAAAATATCCCAAACATCCCAATTTCGAGGCCTGAGCCATATTTTGTAGCCAAATTTTGGCTCTCTGCACGTATTCGCACTTTGAAATTACGACTTTTTATACCTAACATATACCAAGTACTGAAAGCGGCATTTGGTCACATTTGTCCCAAACCTCCCAGCAGTTTTCAAAATATCCCAAACATCCCAATTTCGAGGACTGAGCCATGTTTTGGAGCCAAATTCTGGCTCTCTGCACCTATTCGCAGTTTGAAATTACGACTTTTTTATACCCAACATATGCGAAGTACTGAAATCGGCGTTTTGTCAAATTTGTCCCAATTCCCCCTGCAGTTTTCAAAATATCCCAAACATCTCAATTTCGAGGCCTGAGCCATATTTTGGAGCCAAATTCTGGCTCTCTGCACGTATTCGTAGTTTTAAATTGCGACTTTTTTATACCCAACATATGCTAAGTACTGAAAGCGGAATTTGGTCATATTTGTCTCAATCCTTCTTGCAGTTTTCAAAATATCTCAAACATCCCAATTTCGAGGCCTGAGCCATATTTTGGAGCCAAATTCTGGCTCTCTGCACGTATTCGTAGTTTTAAATTGCGACTTTTTTATACCCAACATATGCCAAGTACTGAAATCGGCGTTTTGTCAAATTTGTCCCAATTCCCCCTGCAGTTTTCAAAATATCCCAAACATCTCAATTTCGAGGCCTGAGCCATATTTTGGAGCCAAATTCTGGCTCTCTGAACGAATTCGTATTTTGAAATTACGACTTTTTTATACCCAACATATGGCGAAGTACTGAAATGTTTGGTGACATTTGTCCCAAACCCCCCTGCAGTTTTCAAAATATCCTAAACATCCCAATTTCGAGGCCTGAGTCATATTTTGGAGCCAAATTCTGGCTCTCTGAACGAATTCGTATTTTGAAATTACGACTTTTTTATACCCAACATATGCGAAGTACTGAAATGTTTGGTGACATTTGTCCCAAACCCCCCTGCAATTTTCAAAATATCCTAAACATCCCAATTTCGAGGCCTGAGTCGTATTTTGGAGCCAAATTCTGGCTCTATGCACGTATTCGCAGTTTGAAATTATGACTTTTTATACCCAGCATATGCCAAGTCCTGAAAGCGGCAGTGAGTCACATTTTGCACAAACTCTCTTGCAGTTTTCAAAATCTCAAATATCCCAATTTTGAGGCCTGAGCCATATTTTGGAGCCAAATTCTGGCTCTCTGCACGTATTCGCAGTTTGAAATTACGACTTTTTATACCCAACATATGCCAAGTTCTGTAAGCGGCGTTTGGTCATATTTGTCCCAAACCCCCCTACAGTTTTCGAAATACCCCAAACATCCCAATTTCGAGGCGTGAGCCATATTTTGTAGCCAAACTCAGGCTCTCTGCACGTATTCGCAGTTTGAATTTACGACTTTTTATTTATACCCAACATATGCCAAGTACTGAAAGCGGCAGTGAGTCACATTTCGCACAAACTCCCCTGCAGTTTTCGAAATATCCCAAATATCCCAATTTCGAGGCTTGAGCAATATTTTGGAGCCAAATTCTGGCTCTCTGCACGTATTCGCAGTTTGAAATTACGACATTTTATACCCAATATATGCCAAGTACTGAAAGCGGCAGTGAGTCACATTTCGCACAAACTCCCCTGCAGTTTTCGAAATATCCCAAATATCCCAATTTCGAGGCCTGAGCCATATTTTGGAGCCAAATTCTGGCTCTCTGTACGTATTCGCAGTTTGAAATTACGACTTTTTTATACCCAACATATGCCAAGTACTGAAAGCGGCGTTTGGTCACATTTGTCCCAAACCCCCCCTGCAGTTTTCAAAATATCCCAAACATCCCAATTTCGAGGCCTTAGCCATATTTTGGAGCCAACTTCTGGCTCCATGCACGTATTCGCGGTTTGAAATTACGACATTTTATGCCCAACATATGCCAAGTCCTGAAAGCAGCAGTGAGTCAAATTTTGCACAAACTCCCCTACAGTTTTCGAAATATCCCAAATATCCCAATTTCGAGGCCTGAGCCATATTTTGGAGCCAACTTCTGGCTCTCTACACGTATTCGCAGTATGAAATTACGAATTTTTTATACCCAACATATGCCAAGTGTTGAAAGCGGCGTTTGGTTATATTTGTCCCAAACCTCCCTGCAGTTTTCAAAATATCCCAAACATCACAATATCGAGGCCTGAGCCATATTTTGGAGCCAAATTCTGGCTCTCTGCACGTATTCGCAGTTTGATATTACGATTTTTATACCCAACATATGCCAAGTACTGAAAGCGCCAGTGAGTCACATTTTCCACAAATTCCCCTGCAGTTTTCGAAATTCCCCAAAAACCCCAATTTCGAGGCGTGAGCCATATTATGGAGCCAAACTCAGGCTCTCTGCACGTATTCGCAGTTTGATATTACGATTTTTATACCCAACATATGCCAAGTACTGAAAGCGCCAGTGAGTCACATTTTGCACAAATTCCCCTGCAGTTTTCAAAATATCACAAATATCCCAATTTCAAGGCCTGAGCCATATTTTGGAGCCAAATTCTCGCTCTCTGCACGTATTCGCAGTTTGAAATTACGAATTTATATAACCAACACATTCCAAGTACTGAAAGCGGTGTTTGGTCACATTTGTCCCAAACCTCCCCTGCAGTTTTCAAAATATCCCAAATATCCTAATTTCGAGGCCTGAGCCATATTATAGAGCCAAATTCTGGCTCTCTGCACGTATTCGCAGTTTGAAATTTCGACTTTTTATACCCAACATATGCCAAGTCCTGATAGCGGCAGTGAGTCACATTTTGCACAAACTCCCCTGCAGTTTTCGAAATATCCCAAATATCCCAATTTCGAGGCCTGAGCCATATTTTGGAGCCAAATTCTGGCTCTCTGCACGTATTCGTAGTTTGAAATTGCGACTTTTTTATACCCAACATATGCCAAGTTCTGAAAGCGGCGTTTGGTCACATTTGTCCCAATCCCCACTGCAGTTTTCAAAATATCCCAAATATCCCAATTTCGAGGCCTGAGCCATATTTTAGAGCCAAATTCTCGCTCTCTGCACGTATTCGCAGTTTGAAATTACGACTTTATATACCCAACACATGCCAAGTACTGAAAGCGGCGTTTGGTCACATTTGTCCCAAACCTCCCTGCAGTTTTCAAAATATCCCAAATATCCTAATTTCAAGGCCTGAGCCATATTATAGAGCCAAATTCTGGCTCTCTGCACGTATTTACAGTTTGAAATTTCGACTTTTTATATCCAACATATGCCAAGTACTGAAAGCGGCGTTTGGTTACATCTGTCCCAAACCCCTCTGCAGTTTTCAAAATATCCCAAACATCCCAATTTCGAGGCCTGGGCCATATTTTGTAGCCAAATTTTGGCTCTCTGCACGTATTCGCACTTTGAAATTACGACTTTTTATACCCAACATATGCCAAGTCCTGAAAGCGGCAGTGAGTGACATTTTGCACAAACTCCCCTGCAGTTTTCGAAATATCCCAAATAACCCAATTAAGAGGCCTGAGCAATATTTTGGAGCCAGATTCTGGCTCTCTGCACGTATTCGCAGTTTGAAATTACGACTTTTAATACCCAACATATACCAAGTACTGAAAGCGGCATTTGTTCACATTTGTCCCAAACCTCCCAGCAGTTTTCAAAATATCCCAAACATCCCAATTTCGAGGACTGAGCCATGTTTTGGAGCCAAATTCTGGCTCTCTGCACGTATTCGCAGTTTGAAATTACGACTTTTTTATACCCAACATATACCAAGTACTGAAAGCGGCATTTGGTCATATTTGTCTCAATCCTTCTTGCAGTTTTCAAAATATCTCAAACATCCCAATTTCGAGGCCTGAGCCATATTTTGGAGCCAAATTCTGGCTCTCTGCACGTATTTGTAATTTTAAATTGCGACTTTTTTATACCCAACATATGCCAAGTACTGAAATCGGCGTTTTGTCAAATTTGTCCCAATTCCCCCTGCAGTTTTCAAAATATCCCAAACATCTCAATTTCGAGGCCTGAGCCATATTTTGGAGCCAAATTCTGGCTCTCTGAACGAATTCGTATTTTGAAATTACGACTTTTTTATACCCAACATATGCGAAGTACTGAAATGTTTGGTGACATTTGTCCCAAACCCCCCTGCAGTTTTCAAAATATCCTAAACATCCCAATTTCGAGGCCTGAGCCATATTTTGGAGCCAATTTCTGGCTCTCTGCACGTATTCGCAGTTTGATATTACGATTTTTATACCCAACATATGCCAAGTACTGAAAGCGCCAGTGAGTCACATTTTGCACAAATTCCCCTGCAGTTTTCGAAATTCCCCAAAAATCCCAATTTCGAGGCATGAGCCATATTTTGGAGCCAAACTCAGGCTCTCTGCACGTATTCGCAGTTTGAAATTACGACTTTTTTATACCCAATATATGCCAAGTACTGAAAGCGGCAGTGAGTCACATTTCGCACAAACTCCCCTGCAGTTTTCGAAATTCCCCAAAAATCCCAATTTCGAGGCCTGAGCTATATTTTGGAGCCAAATTCTGGCTCTCTGCACGTATTCGCCGTTTGAAATTACGACTATTTTATACCCAACATATGCCAAGTAATGAAAGCGCCGTTTGGTCACATATGTCCGAAACCCCCTTGCAGTTTTCAAAATATCCCAAACATCCCAATTTCGAGGCCTGAGCCATATTTTGGAGCCAAATTCTGGCTCTCTGCACGTATTCTCAGTTTGAAATTACGATTTTTTTATACCCAACATATGTGAAGTACTGAAAGCAGCGTTTGGTGACATTTGTGACAAACCCCCCTGCAGTTTTCAAAATATCCCAAACATCCCAATTTCGAGGCCTGAGCCGTATTTTGGAGCCAAATTCTGGCTCTCTGCACGTATTCGCAGTTTGAAATTACGACTTTTTTATACCCAACTGTGACAATAATCTCCTTCAAGAGATTGAGCCTGCTCTTCCCTCCAAATACGTCGCTACAAATCTATACAAAACTAATATGGAAGAAATATTCAACAACGACAACAACATCTCCAAGGTTTGCCAGAGAGCAAAACGTATGCAGCCAGGAACACCTGCTCCACCTCGAACCGCCAAACTACCTGTCTTGTCGCCTGCTCCTCGCTGATTGGCTGCGGGTCCAGCTGCAACTGCACTCTACCCACCATACTACTTGATGTCTGGGGCCGCCACGACCTCAGTCTTCAGAATATCCCGTGCTTTCGACAAGTTAACACGTCTCGTTGGTAGACTAAGCCCCAGGCTTACGTGTACTAAGAGAAGTGATAGCTTGAAGCCAATATTCCGGCACCTATTTACTTTGTTTATCATACACTGGTTATTTGCTCACTTGTCTCAACGTAACTTTTCATTTTGCCATTTGATTATTCTTATTACTTTGATTGATTGATTTTATTATACGAATTTGTATGTCCATTTTATTCATGTTTTGCTTTCTTTAACGTAATTAAAATTTCATTGTTAAAATTTACTTGTGTTTTGTGTGTCTTCTCCTTACCTTACCACAGACGAAGTTCCAGATTTTCTATTTTTTTTTTTTCTATATGTGACGAGGCCATACCCCTAGCTTTTGAACAGCCGAACACCAACGCGTTACCGTCACACAACATATACCAAGTACTGAAAGCGGTGTTTGGTCACATTTGTCTCAATCCTTCTTGCAGTTTTCAAAATATCCAAAACATCCCAATTTCGAGGCCTGAGCCATATTTTGGAGCCAAATTCTGGCTCTCTGCACGTATTCGCGGTTTGAAATTACGACTTTTTTATAGCCAACATGTGCCTAGTAATGAAAGTGGCGTTTGGTCACATATATCCCAAACCCCCCAGCACTTTTCAAAATATCCCAAACATCACAATTTCGAGGCCTGAGCCATATTTTGGAGCCAAATTCTGGCTCTCTGCACATATTCGCAGTTTGAAATTACGACTTTTTATACCCAACAAATGCCAAGTTCTGTAAGCAGCGTTTGGTCATATTTGTCCCAAACCCCCCTGCAGTTTTCAAAATATCCCAAACTACCCAATTTCGAGGACTGAGCAATATTTTGGAGCCAAATTCTGGCTCTATGCACGTATTCGCAGTTTGAAATTACGACTTTTTATACCCAACATATGCCAAGTCCTGAAAGCAGCAGTGAGTCAAATTTTGCACAAACTCCCCTACAGTTTTCGAAATATCCCAAATATCCCAATTTCGAGGCCTGAGCCATATTTTGGAGCCAACTTCTGGCTCTCTGCACGTATTCGCAGTATGAAATTACGAATTTTTTATACCCAACATATGCCAAGTGTTGAAAGCGGCGTTTGGTTATATTTGTCCCAAACCTCCCTGCAGTTTTCAAAATATCCCAAACATCACAATATCGAGGCCTGAGCCATATTTTGGAGCCAAATTCTGGCTCTCTGCACGTATTCGCAGTTTGATATTACGATTTTTATACCCAACATATGCCAAGTACTGAAAGCGCCAGTGAGTCACATTTTGCACAAATTCCCCTGCAGTTTTCGAAATTCCCCAAAAATCCCAATTTCGAGGCATGAGCCATATTTTGGAGCTAAACTCAGGCTCTCTGCACGTATTCGCAGTTTGAAATTACGACTTTTTTATACCCAATATATGCCAAGTACTGAAAGCGGCAGTGAGTCACATTTCGCACAAACTCCCCTGCAGTTTTCGAAATTCACCAAAAATCCCAATTTCGAGGCCTGAGCTATATTTTGGAACCAAATTCTGGCTCTCTGCACGTAATCGCCGTTTGAAATTACGACTATTTTATACCCAACATATGCCAAGTAATGAAAGCGCCGTTTGGTCACATATGTCCGAAACCCCCTTGCAGTTTTCAAAATATCCCAAACATCCCAATTTCGAGGCCTGAGCCATATTTTGGACCCAAATTCTGGCTCTCTGCACGTATTCGCCGTTTGAAATTACGATTTTTTATAGCCAACATGTGCCTAGTAATGAAAACGGCGTTTGGTCACATACATCCCAAACCCCCCTGCAGTTTTCAAAATATCCCAAACATTCCAATTTCGAGGCCTGAGCCATATTTTGGAGCCAAATTCTGGCTCTCTGCACGTATTCTCAGTTTGAAATTACGACTTTTTTATACCCAACATATGTGAAGTACTGAAAGCAGCGTTTGGTGACATTTGTGACAAACCCCCCTGCAGTTTTCAAAATATCCTAAACATCCCAATTTCGAGGCCTGAGCCGTATTTTGGAGCCAAATTCTGGCTCTATGCACGTATACGCAGTTTGAAATAACGACTTTTTACACCCAACATATGCCAAGTCCTGATAGCGGCAGTGAGTCACATTTTGCACAAACTCCCCTGCAGTTTTCGAAATATCCCAAACATCACAATATCGAGGCCTGAGCCATATTTTGGAGCCAAATTCTAGCTCTCTGCACATATTCGCAGTTTGATATTACGATTTTTATACCCAACATATACCAAGTACTGAAAGCAGTGTTTGGTCACATTTGTCCCAAACCCCCTGCAGTTTTCAAAATATCCCAAACATCCCAATTTCGAGGCCTGAGCCATATTTTGGAGCCATATTCTGGCTCTCTGCACGTATTCGCAGTTTGAAATTACGAATTTTTTATACCCAACATATGCCAAGTCTTGAAAGCGGCAGTGAGTCACATTTCGCACAAACTCCCATGCAGTTTTCAAAATATCCCAAACATCCCAATTTCGAGGCCTAAGCCATATTTTGGAGCCAAATTCTGGCTCTATGCACGTATTCGCGGTTTGAAATTACGACATTTTATACCCAACATATGCCAAGTCCTAAAAGCGGCAGTGAGTCACATTTCCTACAAACTCCCCTGCAGTTTTCGAAATATCCTAAATATTCCAATTTTGAGGCCTGAGTCATATTTTGGAGCCAAATTCTGGCTCTCTGCACGTATTCGCAGTTTGAAATTACGACTTTTTATACCAAACATATGCCAAGTACTGAAAGCGGCAGTAAGTCACATTTTGCTCAAACTCCCCTGCAGTTTTCAAAATATCCCAAACATCCCACTTTCATGGCCTGAGCCATATTTTGGAGCCAAATTCTGGCTCTTTGCACGTATTCGCAGTTTGAAATTACGACTTTTTTTTTACCCAACATATACCAAGTACTGAAAGCAGTGTTTGGTCACATTTGTCCCAAACCCCCCTGCAGTTTTCAAAATATCCCAAACATCCCAATTTCGAGGCCTTAGCCATATTTTGGAGCCAAATTCTGGCTCCATGCACGTATTCGCGGTTTGAAATTACGACATTTTATACCCAACATATGCCAAGTACTGAAAGCGCCAGTGAGTCACATTTTGCACAAATTCCCCTGCAGTTTTCGAAATACCCCAAAAATCCCAATGTCGAGGCGAGAGACATATTTTGGAGCCAAACTCAGGCTCTCTGCACGTATTCGCAGTTTGAAATTACGACTTTTTTATACCCAACATATGTCAAGTACTGAAAGCGCCAGTGAGTCACATTTCGCACAAACTCCCCTGCAGTTTTCGAAATATCCCAAATATCGCAATTTCGAGGCTTGAGCAATATTTTGGAGCCAAATTCTGGCTCATTGCACGTATTCGCAGTTTGAAATTACGACCTTATTTATGCCCAACATATGCCAAGTACTGAATGCGGCGTTTGGTCACATTTTTCCCAAACCGTCCCTGCAGTCTTCAAAATATCCCAAACATCCCAATTTCAAGGACTGAGCAATATTTTGGAGCCAGATTCTGGCTCTATGTACGTATTCGCAGTTTGAAATTACGACTTTTTATACCCAACATATGCCAAGTCCTGAAAGCAGCAGTGAGTCAAATTTTGCACAAACTCCCCTACAGTTGTCGAAATATCCAAAATATCCCAATTTCGAGGCCTGAGCCATATTTTGGAGCCAACTTCTGGCTCTCTGCACGTATTCGCAGTATGAAATTACGAATTTTTTATACCCAACATATGCCAAGTGTTGAAAGCGGCGTTTGGTTATATTTGTCCCAAACCTCCCTGCAGTTTTCAAAATATCCCCAACATCACAATATCGAGGCCTGAGCCATATTTTGGAGATAAATTCTGGCTCTCTGCAAGTATTCGCAGTTTGATTTTACGATTTTTATACCCAACATATGACAAGTACTGAAAGCGGCAGTGAGTCACATTTCGCACAAACTCCCCTGCAGTTTTCGAAATATCCCAAATATCCCAATTTCGAGGCGTGAGCCATATTTTGGAGCCAAACTCAGGCTCTCTGCACGTATTTCCAGTTTGAAATTACGACTTTTTTATACCCAACATATGCCAAGTACTGAAAGCAGCAGTGAGTCACATTTTGCACAAACTCCCCTGCAGTTTTCAAAATATCCCAAACATCACAATATCGAGGCCTGAGCCATATTTTGGAGCCAAATTCAGGCTCTATGCACGTATTCGCGGTTTGAAATTACGACTTTTTATACCCAACATATGCCAAGTTCTGAAAGCAGCGTTTGGTCATATTTGTCCCAAACCCCCCTGCAGTTTTCAAAATATCCCAAACATCCCAATTTCGAGGCCTGAGCCATATTTTGGAGCCAACTTCTGGCTCTCTGCACGTATTCGCAGTATGAAATTACGAATTTTTTATACCCAACATATGCCAAATACTGAAAGCGGCAGTGAGTCACATTTTGCTCAAACTCAACTGCAGTTTTCAAAATATCCCAAACTACCCAATTTCAAGGACTCAGCAATATTTTGGAGCCAAATTCTGGCTCTATGTACGTATTCGCAGTATGAAATTACGAATTTTTTATACCCAACATATGCCAAGTGTTGAAAGCGGCGTTTGGTTATATTTGTCCCAAACCTCCCAGCAGTTTTCAAAATATCCCAAACATCACAATATCGAGGCCTGAGCCATATTTTGGAGCCAAATTCTAGCTCTCTGCACATATTCGCAGTTTGATATTACGATTTTTATACCCAACATATACCAAGTACTGAAAGCAGTGTTTGGTCACATTTGTCCCAAACCCCCTGCAGTTTTCAAAACATCCCAAACATCCCAATTTCGAGGCCTGAGCCATATTTTGGAGCCATATTCTGGCTCTCTGCACGTATTCGCAGTTTGAAATTACGAATTTTTTATACCCAACATATGCCAAGTCTTGAAAGCGGCAGTGAGTCACATTTCGTACAAACTCCCATGCAGTTTTCAAAATATCCCAAACATCCCAATTTCGAGGCCTGAGCCATATTTTGGAGCCAAATTCAGGCTCTATGCACGTATTCGCGGTTTGAAATTACGACATTTTATACCCAACATATGCCAAGTCCTGAAAGCGGCAGTGAGTCACATTTCGCACAAACTCCCCTGGAGTTTTCGAAATATCCCAAATATCCCAATTTCGAAGCCTGAGTCATATTTTGGAGCCAAATTCTGGCTCTCTGCACGTATTCGCAGTTTGAAATTACGAATTTTTTATACCCAACATAAGCCAAGTAATGAAAGCGGCATTTGGTCACATTTGTCCCAAACCCCCCCTGCAGTTTTCAAAATATCCCAAACATCCCAATTTCGAGGCCTAAGCCATATTTTGGAGCCAAATTCTGGCTCTATGCACGTATTCGCGGTTTGAAATTACGACATTTTATACCCAACATATGCCAAGTCCTGAAAGCGGCAGTGAGTCACATTTCGCACAAACTCCCCTGCAGTTTTCGAAATATCCCAAATATCCCAATTTTGAGGCATGAGCCATATTTTGGAGCCAAATTCTGGCGCTCTGCACGTATTCGCAGTTTAAAATTACCACTTTTTTATACCCAACATATGCCAAGTACTGTAAGCGGCGTTTGGTCACATTTGTTTCAAACCTCCCTGCAGTTTTCAAAATATCCCAAACATCATAATTTCGAGGCCTGAACCATATTTTGGAGCCAAATTCTGGATCTCTGCACGTATTCGCAGTTTGAAATTACGAATTTTTTTTACCCAACATATACCAAGTACTGAAAGCGGCGTTTGGTCACATTTGTCCCAAACCCCCTTGCAGTTTTCAAAATATCCCAAACATCCCAATTTCGAGGCCTGATCCATATTTTGGAGCCAAATTCTGGCTCTCTGCACGTATTCGCAGTTTGATATTACGATTTTTATACCCAACATATGCCAAGTACTGAAAGCGCCAGTGAGTCACATTTTGCACAAATTCCCCTGCAGTTTTCGAAATACCCCAAAAATCCCAATTTCGAGGCGAGAGCCATATTTTGGAGCCAAACTCAGGTTCTCTGCACGTATTCGCGGTTTGAAATTACGACATTTTATACCCAACATATGCCAAGTCCTGAAAGCGGCAGTGAGTCACATTTCGCACAAACTCCCCTGCAGTTTTCGAAATATCCCAAATATCCCAATTTTGAGGTCTGAGCCATATTTTGGAGCCAAATTCTGGCTCTCTGCACGTTTTCGCAGTTTGAAATTACCACTTTTTTATACCCAACATATGCCAAGTACTGAAAGCGGCGTTTGGTCATATTTGTCTCAAACCCCCCTGCAGTTTTCAAAATATCCCAAACATCATAATATCGAGGCCTGAGCCATATTTTGGAGCCAAGTTCTGGCTCTCTGCACGTATTCGCAGTTTGAAATTACAACTGTTTTTTCCCCAACATTTACCAAGTACTGAAAGAGGCGTTTGGGCAAAATTGTCCCAAACCCACCTGCAGTTTTCAAAATATCCCAAACATCCCAATTTCGAGGCCTGAGCCATATTTTGAAACCAAATTCTGTCTCTATTCACGTATTCGCGGTTTGAAATTACGATATTTTATACCCAACATATGCCAAGTCCTGAAAGCGGCAGTGAGTCACATTTCGCACAAACTCCCCTGCAGTTTTCAAACTATCCCAAACATCCCAATTTCGAGGCCTTAGCCATATTTTGGGACCAAATTCTGGCTCTATGCACGTATTCGCGGTTTGAAATTACGACATTTTATACCCAACATATGCCAAGTACTGAAAGCGCCAGTGAGTCACATTTTGCACAAATTCCCCTGCAGTTTTCGAAATACCCCAAAAATCCCAATGTCGAGGCGAGAGACATATTTTGGAGCCAAACTCAGGCTCTCTGCACGTATTCGCAGTTTGAAATTACGACTTTTTTATACCCAACATATGTCAAGTACTGAAAGCGCCAGTGAGTCACATTTCGCACAAACTCCCCTGCAGTTTTCGAAATATCCCAAATATCGCAATTTCGAGGCTTGAGCAATATTTTGGAGCCAAATTCTGGCTCATTGCACGTATTCGCAGTTTGAAATTACGACCTTATTTATGCCCAACATATGCCAAGTACTGAATGCGGCGTTTGGTCACATTTTTCCCAAACCGTCCCTGCAGTCTTCAAAATATCCCAAACATCCCAATTTCAAGGACTGAGCAATATTTTGGAGCCAGATTCTGGCTCTATGTACGTATTCGCAGTTTGAAATTACGACTTTTTATACCCAACATATGCCAAGTCCTGAAAGCAGCAGTGAGTCAAATTTTGCACAAACTCCCCTACAGTTGTCGAAATATCCAAAATATCCCAATTTCGAGGCCTGAGCCATATTTTGGAGCCAACTTCTGGCTCTCTGCACGTATTCGCAGTATGAAATTACGAATTTTTTATACCCAACATATGCCAAGTGTTGAAAGCGGCGTTTGGTTATATTTGTCCCAAACCTCCCTGCAGTTTTCAAAATATCCCCAACATCACAATATCGAGGCCTGAGCCATATTTTGGAGATAAATTCTGGCTCTCTGCAAGTATTCGCAGTTTGATTTTACGATTTTTATACCCAACATATGACAAGTACTGAAAGCGGCAGTGAGTCACATTTCGCACAAACTCCCCTGCAGTTTTCGAAATATCCCAAATATCCCAATTTCGAGGCGTGAGCCATATTTTGGAGCCAAACTCAGGCTCTCTGCACGTATTTCCAGTTTGAAATTACGACTTTTTTATACCCAACATATGCCAAGTACTGAAAGCAGCAGTGAGTCACATTTTGCACAAACTCCCCTGCAGTTTTCAAAATATCCCAAACATCACAATATCGAGGCCTGAGCCATATTTTGGAGCCAAATTCAGGCTCTATGCACGTATTCGCGGTTTGAAATTACGACTTTTTATACCCAACATATGCCAAGTTCTGAAAGCAGCGTTTGGTCATATTTGTCCCAAACCCCCCTGCAGTTTTCAAAATATCCCAAACATCCCAATTTCGAGGCCTGAGCCATATTTTGGAGCCAACTTCTGGCTCTCTGCACGTATTCGCAGTATGAAATTACGAATTTTTTATACCCAACATATGCCAAATACTGAAAGCGGCAGTGAGTCACATTTTGCTCAAACTCAACTGCAGTTTTCAAAATATCCCAAACTACCCAATTTCAAGGACTCAGCAATATTTTGGAGCCAAATTCTGGCTCTATGTACGTATTCGCAGTATGAAATTACGAATTTTTTATACCCAACATATGCCAAGTGTTGAAAGCGGCGTTTGGTTATATTTGTCCCAAACCTCCCAGCAGTTTTCAAAATATCCCAAACATCACAATATCGAGGCCTGAGCCATATTTTGGAGCCAAATTCTAGCTCTCTGCACATATTCGCAGTTTGATATTACGATTTTTATACCCAACATATACCAAGTACTGAAAGCAGTGTTTGGTCACATTTGTCCCAAACCCCCTGCAGTTTTCAAAACATCCCAAACATCCCAATTTCGAGGCCTGAGCCATATTTTGGAGCCATATTCTGGCTCTCTGCACGTATTCGCAGTTTGAAATTACGAATTTTTTATACCCAACATATGCCAAGTCTTGAAAGCGGCAGTGAGTCACATTTCGTACAAACTCCCATGCAGTTTTCAAAATATCCCAAACATCCCAATTTCGAGGCCTGAGCCATATTTTGGAGCCAAATTCAGGCTCTATGCACGTATTCGCGGTTTGAAATTACGACATTTTATACCCAACATATGCCAAGTCCTGAAAGCGGCAGTGAGTCACATTTCGCACAAACTCCCCTGGAGTTTTCGAAATATCCCAAATATCCCAATTTCGAAGCCTGAGTCATATTTTGGAGCCAAATTCTGGCTCTCTGCACGTATTCGCAGTTTGAAATTACGAATTTTTTATACCCAACATAAGCCAAGTAATGAAAGCGGCATTTGGTCACATTTGTCCCAAACCCCCCCTGCAGTTTTCAAAATATCCCAAACATCCCAATTTCGAGGCCTAAGCCATATTTTGGAGCCAAATTCTGGCTCTATGCACGTATTCGCGGTTTGAAATTACGACATTTTATACCCAACATATGCCAAGTCCTGAAAGCGGCAGTGAGTCACATTTCGCACAAACTCCCCTGCAGTTTTCGAAATATCCCAAATATCCCAATTTTGAGGCATGAGCCATATTTTGGAGCCAAATTCTGGCGCTCTGCACGTATTCGCAGTTTAAAATTACCACTTTTTTATACCCAACATATGCCAAGTACTGTAAGCGGCGTTTGGTCACATTTGTTTCAAACCTCCCTGCAGTTTTCAAAATATCCCAAACATCATAATTTCGAGGCCTGAACCATATTTTGGAGCCAAATTCTGGATCTCTGCACGTATTCGCAGTTTGAAATTACGAATTTTTTTTACCCAACATATACCAAGTACTGAAAGCGGCGTTTGGTCACATTTGTCCCAAACCCCCTTGCAGTTTTCAAAATATCCCAAACATCCCAATTTCGAGGCCTGATCCATATTTTGGAGCCAAATTCTGGCTCTCTGCACGTATTCGCAGTTTGATATTACGATTTTTATACCCAACATATGCCAAGTACTGAAAGCGCCAGTGAGTCACATTTTGCACAAATTCCCCTGCAGTTTTCGAAATACCCCAAAAATCCCAATTTCGAGGCGAGAGCCATATTTTGGAGCCAAACTCAGGTTCTCTGCACGTATTCGCGGTTTGAAATTACGACATTTTATACCCAACATATGCCAAGTCCTGAAAGCGGCAGTGAGTCACATTTCGCACAAACTCCCCTGCAGTTTTCGAAATATCCCAAATATCCCAATTTTGAGGTCTGAGCCATATTTTGGAGCCAAATTCTGGCTCTCTGCACGTTTTCGCAGTTTGAAATTACCACTTTTTTATACCCAACATATGCCAAGTACTGAAAGCGGCGTTTGGTCATATTTGTCTCAAACCCCCCTGCAGTTTTCAAAATATCCCAAACATCATAATATCGAGGCCTGAGCCATATTTTGGAGCCAAGTTCTGGCTCTCTGCACGTATTCGCAGTTTGAAATTACAACTGTTTTTTCCCCAACATTTACCAAGTACTGAAAGAGGCGTTTGGGCAAAATTGTCCCAAACCCACCTGCAGTTTTCAAAATATCCCAAACATCCCAATTTCGAGGCCTGAGCCATATTTTGAAACCAAATTCTGTCTCTATTCACGTATTCGCGGTTTGAAATTACGATATTTTATACCCAACATATGCCAAGTCCTGAAAGCGGCAGTGAGTCACATTTCGCACAAACTCCCCTGCAGTTTTCAAACTATCCCAAACATCCCAATTTCGAGGCCTTAGCCATATTTTGGGACCAAATTCTGGCTCTATGCACGTATTCGCGGTTTGAAAATACGACATTTTATACCCAACATATGCCAAGTCCTGAAAGCGGCAGTGAGTCACATTTCGCACAAACTCCCCTGCAGTTTTCAAAATATTCCAAACATCATAATTTCGAGGACTGAACCATATTTTGGAGCCAAATTCTGGCTCTTTGCACGTATTCGCAGTTTGAAATTACGACTTTTTTTTTACCCAACATATACCAAGTACTGAAAGCAGTGTTTGGTCACATTTGTCCCAAACCCCCCTGCAGTTTTCAAAATATCCCAAACATCCCAATTTCGAGGCCTGAGCCATATTTTGGAGCCAAATTCTGGCTCTATGCACGTATTCGCGGTTTGAAATTACGACATTTTATACCCAACATATGCCAAGTCCTGAAAGCGGCAGTGAGTCACATTTCGCACAAACTCCCCTGCAGTTTTCAAAATATCCCAAACATCATAATTTCGAGGACTGAGCCATATTTTGGAGCCAAATTCTGGCTCTTTGCACGTATTCGCAGTTTGAAATTACGACTTTTTTTTTACCCAACATATACCAAGTACTGAAAGCAGTGTTTGGTCACATTTGTCCCAAACCCCCCTGCAGTTTTCAAAATATCCCAAACATCCCAATTTCGAGGCCTGAGCCATATTTTGGAGCCATATTCTGGCTCTCTGCACGTATTCGCAGTTTGAAATTACGACTTTTTTATACCCAACATATGCCAAGTCCTGAAAGCGGCAGTGAGTCACATTTCGCACAAACTCCCCTGCAGTTTTCAAAATATCCCAAACATCATAATTTCGAGGACTGAGCCATATTTTGGAGCCAAATTCTGGCTCTTTGCACGTATTCGCAGTTTGAAATTACGACTTTTTTTTTACCCAACATATACCAAGTACTGAAAGCAGTGTTTGGTCACATTTGTCCCAAACCCCCCTGCAGTTTTCAAAATATCCCAAACATCCCAATTTCGAGGCCTGAGCCATATTTTGGAGCCAAATTCAGGCTCTCTGCACGTATTCGCAGTTTGAAATTACGACTTTTTTATACCCAACATATGCCAAGTACTGAAAGCGGCGTTTGGTCACATTTGTCCCAAACCCCCCCTGCAGTTTTCAAAATATCCCAAACATCCCAATTTCGAGGCCTTAGCCATATTTTGGAGCCAAATTCTGGCTCCATGCACGTATTCGCAGTTTGAAATTACGACATTTTATACCCAACATATGCCAAGTCCTAAAAGCGGCAGTGAGTCACATTTCCTACAAACTCCCCTGCAGTTTTCGAAATATCCTAAATATTCCAATTTTGAGGCCTGAGTCATATTTTGGAGCCAAATTCTGGCTCTCTGCACGTATTCGCAGTTTGAAATTACGACTTTTTATACCAAACATATGCCAAGTACTGAAAGCGGCAGAGAGTCACATTTTGCTCAAACTCCCCTGCAGTTTTCAAAATATCCCAAACATCCCACTTTCATGGCCTGAGCCATATTTTGGAGTCAAATTCAAGCTCTCTGCACGTATTCGCAGTTTGAAATTATGACTTTTTATACCCAACATATGCCAAGTGTTTAAAGCGGCGTTTGGTTATATTTGTCCCAAACCTCCCTGCAGTTTTCAAAATATCCCAAACATCACAATATCGAGGCCTGAGCCATATTTTGGAGCCAAATTCTGGCTCTCTGCACGTATTCGCAGTTTGATATTACGATTTTTATACCCAACATATGCCAAGTACTGAAAGCGCCAGTGAGTCACATTTTGCACAAATTCCCCTGCAGTTTTCGAAATACCCCAAAAATCCCAATGTCGAGGCGAGAGACATATTTTGGAGCCAAACTCAGGCTCTCTGCACGTATTCGCAGTTTGAAATTACGACTTTTTTATACCCAACATATGTCAAGTACTGAAAGCGCCAGTGAGTCACATTTCGCACAAACTCCCCTGCAGTTTTCGAAATATCCCAAATATCGCAATTTCGAGGCTTGAGCAATATTTTGGAGCCAAATTCTGGCTCATTGCACGTATTCGCAGTTTGAAATTACGACCTTATTTATGCCCAACATATGCCAAGTACTGAATGCGGCGTTTTGTCACATTTTTCCCAAACCGTCCCTGCAGTCTTCAAAATATCCCAAACATCCCAATTTCAAGGACTGAGCAATATTTTGGAGCCAGATTCTGGCTCTATGTACGTATTCGCAGTTTGAAATTACGACTTTTTATACCCAACATATGCCAAGTCCTGAAAGCAGCAGTGAGTCAAATTTTGCACAAACTCCCCTACAGTTGTCGAAATATCCAAAATATCCCAATTTCGAGGCCTGAGCCATATTTTGGAGCCAACTTCTGGCTCTCTGCACGTATTCGCAGTATGAAATTACGAATTTTTTATACCCAACATATGCCAAGTGTTGAAAGCGGCGTTTGGTTATATTTGTCCCAAACCTCCCTGCAGTTTTCAAAATATCCCCAACATCACAATATCGAGGCCTGAGCCATATTTTGGAGATAAATTCTGGCTCTCTGCAAGTATTCGCAGTTTGATTTTACGATTTTTATACCCAACATATGACAAGTACTGAAAGCGGCAGTGAGTCACATTTCGCACAAACTCCCCTGCAGTTTTCGAAATATCCCAAATATCCCAATTTCGAGGCGTGAGCCATATTTTGGAGCCAAATTCAGGCTCTCTGCACGTATTTCCAGTTTGAAATTACGACTTTTTTATACCCAACATATGCCAAGTACTGAAAGCAGCAGTGAGTCACATTTTGCACAAACTCCCCTGCAGTTTTCAAAATATCCCAAACATTACAATATCGAGGCCTGAGCCATATTTTGGAGCCAAATTCAGGCTCTATGCACGTATTCGCGGTTTGAAATTACGACTTTTTATACCCAACATATGCCAAGTTCTGAAAGCAGCGTTTGGTCATATTTGTCCCAAACCCCCCTGCAGTTTTCAAAATATCCCAAACATCCCAATTTCGAGGACTGAGCAATATTTTGGAGCCAAATTCTGGCTCTATGCACGTATTCTCAGTTTGAAATTACGAATTTTTATACCCAACATATGCCAAGTCCTGAAAGCGGCAGTGAGTCAAATTTTGCACAAACTCCCCTACAGTTTTCGAAATATCCCAAATATCCCAATTTCGAGGCCTGAGCCATATTTTGGAGCCAACTTCTGGCTCTCTGCACGTATTCGCAGTATGAAATTACGAATTTTTTATACCCAACATATGCCAAATACTGAAAGCGGCAGTGAGTCACATTTTGCTCAAACTCAACTGCAGTTTTCAAAATATCCCAAACTACCCAATTTCGAGGACTGAGCAATATTTTGGAGCCAAATTCTGGCTCTATGTACGTATTCGCAGTATGAAATTACGAATTTTTTATACCCAACATATGCCAAGTGTTGAAAGCGGCGTTTGGTTATATTTGTCCCAAACCTCCCAGCAGTTTTCAAAATATCCCAAACATCACAATATCGAGGCCTGAGCCATATTTTGGAGCCAAATTCTAGCTCTCTGCACATATTCGCAGTTTGATATTACGATTTTTATACCCAACATATACCAAGTACTGAAAGCAGTGTTTGGTCACATTTGTCCCAAACCCCCTGCAGTTTTCAAAATATCCCAAACATCCCAATTTCGAGGCCTGAGCCATATTTTGGAGCCATATTCTGGCTCTCTGCACGTATTCGCAGTTTGAAATTACGAATTTTTTATACCCAACATATGCCAAGTCTTGAAAGCGGCAGTGAGTCACATTTCGCACAAACTCCCATGCAGTTTTCAAAATATCCCAAACATCCCAATTTCGAGGCCTGAGCCATATTTTGGAGCCAAATTCAGGCTCTATGCACGTATTCGCGGTTTGAAATTACGACATTTTATACCCAACATATGCCAAGTACTGAAAGCGGCAGTGAGTCACATTTCGCACAAACTCCCCTGGAGTTTTCGAAATATCCCAAATATCCCAATTTCGAGGCCTGAATCATATATTGGAGCCAAATTCTGGCTCTCTGCACGTATTCGCAGTTTGAAATTACGAATTTTTTATACCCAACATAAGCCAAGTAATGAAAGCGGCATTTGGTCACATTTGTCCCAAACCCCCCTGCAGTTTTCAAAATATCCCAAACATCCCAATTTCGAGGCCTAAGCCATATTTTGGAGCCAAATTCTGGCTCTATGCACGTATTCGCGGTTTGAAATTACGACATTTTATACCCAACATATGCCAAGTCCTGAAAGCGGCAGTGAGTCACATTTCGCACAAACTCCCCTGCAGTTTTCGAAATATCCCAAATATCCCAATTTTGAGGCATGAGCCATATTTTGGAGCCAAATTCTGGCGCTCTGCACGTATTCGCAGTTTAAAATTACCACTTTTTTATTCCCAACATATGCCAAGTACTGTAAGCGGCGTTTGGTCACATTTGTTTCAAACCTCCCTGCAGTTTTCAAAATATCCCAAACATCATAATTTCGAAGCCTGAACCATATTTTGGAGCCAAATTCTGGATCTCTGCACGTATTCGCAGTTTGAAATTACGAATTTTTTTTACCCAACATATACCAAGTACTGAAAGCGGCGTTTGGTCACATTTGTCCCAAACCCCCTTGCAGTTTTCAAAATATCCCAAACATCCCAATTTCGAGGTCTGATCCATATTTTGGAGCCAAATTCTGGCTCTCTGCACGTATTCGCAGTTTGATATTACGATTTTTATACCCAACATATACCAAGTACTGAAAGCGCCAGTGAGTCACATTTTGCACAAATTCCCCTGCAGTTTTCGAAATACCCCAAAAATCCCAATTTCGAGGCGAGAGCCATATTTTGGAGCCAAACTCAGGCTCTCTGCACGTATTCGCAGTTTGAAATTACGACTTTTTTATACCCAACATATGTCAAGTACTGAAAGCGGCAGAGAGTCACATTTCGCACAAACTCCCCTGCAGTTTTCGAAATATCCCAAATATCCCAATTTCGAGGCTTGAGCAATATTTTCGGAGCCAAATTCTGGCTCATTGCACGTATTCGCAGTTTGAAATTACGACCTTTTTTATGCCCAACATATGCCAAGTACTGAATGCGGCGTTTGGTCACATTTTTCACAAACCGTCCCTGCAGTTTTCAAAATATCCCAAACATCCCAATTTCGAGAACTGAGCAATATTTTGGAGCCAAATTCTGGCTCTATGCACGTATTCGTGGTTTGAAATTACGACTTTTTATACCCAACATATGCCAAGTCCTGAAAGCAGCAGTGAGTCAAATTTTGCACAAACTCCCCTACAGTTGTCGATATATCCCAAATATCCCAATTTCGAGGCCTGAGCCATATTTTGGAGCCAACTTCTGGCTCTCTTCACGTATTCGCAGTATGAAATTACGAATTTTTTATACCCAACATATGCCAAGTGTTGAAAGCGGCGTTTGGTTATATTTGTCCCAAACCTCCCTGCAGTTTTCAAAATATCCCAAACATCACAATATCGAGGCCTGAGCCATATTTTGGAGATAAATTCTGGCTCTCTGCAAGTATTCGCAGTTTGATATTACGATTTTTATACCCAACATATGACAAGTACTGAAAGCGGCAGTGAGTCACATTTCGCACAAACTCCCCTGCAGTTTTCGAAATATCCCAAATATCCCAATTTCGAGGCTTGAGCAATATTTTAAAGCCAACTTCTGGCTCTCTGCACGTATTCGCAGTATGAAATTAAGAATTTTTTATACCCAACATATGCAAAGTGTTGAAAGCGGCGTTTGGTTATATTTGTCCCAAACCTCCCTGCAGTTTTCAAAATATCCCAAACATCACAATATCGAGGCCTGAGCCATATTTTGGAGCCAAATTCTGGGTCTCTGCACGTATTCGCAGTTTGATATTACGATTTTTATACCCAACATATGCCAAGTACTGAAAGCAGCAGTGAGTCACATTTTGCACAAACTCCCCTGCAGTTTTCGAAATACCCAAAACATCCCAATTTCGTGGCGTGAGCAATATTTTGGAGCCAAATTCTGGCTCCATGCACGTATTCGCGGTTTGAAATTACGACATTTTGTACCCAACATATGCCAAGTCCTGAAAGCGGCAGTGAGTCACATTTCGCACAAACTCCCCTGGAGTTTTGAAATATCCCAAATATCCCAATTTCGCGGCTTGAGCAATATTTTGGAGCCAAATTCTGGCTCATTGCACGTATTCGCAGTTTGAAATTACGAATTTTTTATACCCAACATATGCCAAGTGTTGAAAGCGGCGTTTGGTTATGTTTGTCCCAAACCTCCCTGCAGTTTTCAAAATATCCCAAACATCACAATATCGAGGCCTGAGCCATATTTTGGAGCCAAATTCTGGGTCTCTGCACGTATTCGCAATTTGATATTACGATTTTTATACCCAACATATGCCAAGTACTGAAAGCAGCAGTGAGTCACATTTTGCACAAACTCCCCTGCAGTTTTCGAAATACCCCAAACATCCCAATTTCGAGGCCTGAGCCATATTTTGTAGCCAAATTTTGGCTCTCTGCACGTATTCGCACTTCGAAATTACGACTTTTTATACCTAACATATACCAAGTACTGAAAGCGGCATTTGGTCACATTTGTCCCAAACCTCCCACCAGTTTTCAAAATATCCCAAACATCCCAATTTCGAGGACTGAGCCATGTTTTGGAGCCAAATTCTGGCTCTCTGCACGTATCCGCAGTTTGAAATTACGACTTTTTTATACCCTACATATACCAAGTACTGAAAGCGGAATTTGGTCACATTTGTCTCAATCCTTCTTGCAGTTTTCAAAATATCTCAAACATCCCAATTTCGAGGCCTGATCCATATTTTGGAGCCAAATTCTAGCTCTCTGCACGTATTCGTAGTTTTAAATTGCGACTTTTTTATACCCAACATATGCCAAGTACTGAAATCGTCGTTTTGTCAAATTTGTCCCAATTCCCCCTGCAGTTTTCAAAATATCCCAAACATCTCAATTTCGAGGCCTGAGCCATATTTTGGAGCCAAATTCTGGCTCTCTGCACGTATTCGCAATTTTAAATTACGACTTTTTTATACCCAACATATGCGAAGTACTGAAATGTTTGGTGACATTTGTCCCAAACCCCCCAGCAGTTTTCAAAATATCCTAAACATCCCAATTTCGAGGCCTGAGCCATATTTTGGAGCCAAATTCTGGCTCTCTGAACGAATTCGTATTTTGAAATTACGACTTTTTTATACCCAACATATGCGAAGTACTGAAATGTTTGGTGACATTTGTCCCAAACCCCCCTGCAGTTTTCAAAATATCCCAAACATCCCAATTTCGAGGCCTGAGCCATATTTTGGAGCCAAATTCTGGCTCTCTGAACGAATTCGTATTTTGAAATTACGACTTTTTTATACCCAACATATGCGAAGTACTGAAATGTTTGGTGACGTTTGTCCCAAACCCCCCTGCAGTTTTCAAAATATCTCAAACATCCCAATTTCGAGGCCTGAGCCATATTTTGGAGCCAAATTCTGCCTCTATGCACGTATACGCAGTTTGAAATTATGACTTTTTATACCCAGCATATGCCAAGTCCTGATAGCGGCAGTGAGTCACATTTTGCACAAACTCCCCTGCAGTTTTCAAAATATCACAAATATCCTAATTTCGAGGCCTGAGTCATATTTTGGAGCCAAATTCTCGCTCTCAGCACGTATTCGCATTTTGAAATTACGACTTTATATACCCAACATATGCCAAGTACTGAAAGGGGCGTTTTGTCACATTTGTCCCAAACCTCCCTGCAGTTTACAAAATATCCCAAACATCCCAATTTCGAGGCCTGAGCCATATTTTGGAGCCAAATTCAAGCTCTTTGCACGTATTCGCAGTTTTAAATTACGACTTTTTATACCCAACATATGCCAAGTACTGAAAGCGGCGTTTGGGTACATCTGTCCCAAACCCCCCAGCAGTTTTCAAAATATCCCAAACATCCCAATTTCGAGGCTTGAGCCAGTTTTTGGAGCCAAATTCTGGCTCTCTGAACGAATTCGCACTTTGAATTTACGACTTTATATACCCAACATATTCCATGTACTGAAAGCGGCGCTTAGTCACATTTGTCCCAAACCTCCCTGCAGTTTTCAAAATATCCCAAACATCCCAATTTCGAGGCCTGAGCCATATTTTGGAGCCAAATTCAAGCTCTCTGCACGTATTCGCAGTTTGAAATTACGACTTTTTATACCCAACATATGCCAAGTTCTGTAAGCGGCGTTTGGTCATATTTGTCCCAAACCCCCCTACAGTTTTCGAAATACCCCAAACATCCCAATTTCGAGGCGTGAGCCATATTTTGGAGCCAAACTCAGGCTCTCTGCACGTATTCGCAGTTTGAAATTACGACTTTTTTATACCCAACATATGCCAAGTACTGAAAGCGGCAGTGAGTCACATTTCGCACAAACTCCCCTGCAGTTTTCGAAATATCCCAAATATCCCAATTTCGAGGCTTGAGCAATATTTTGGAGCCAAATTCTGGCTCTCTGCACGTATTCGCAGTTTGAAATTACGACATTTTATACCCAACATATGCCAAGTACTGAAAGCGGCGTTTGGTCACATTTGTCCCAAACCCCCCCTTTAGTTTTCAAAATATCCCAAACATCCCAATTTCGAGGCCTTAGCCATATTTTCGGACCAAATTCTGGCTCTATGCACGTATTCGCGGTTTGAAATTACGACATTTTATACCCAACATATGCCAAGTCCTGAAAGCGGCAGTGAGTCACATTTCGCACAAACTCCCCTGCAGTTTTCAAAATATCCCAAACATCATAATTTCGAGGACTGAGCCATATTTTGGAGCCAAATTCTGGCTCTTTGCACGTATTCGCAGTTTGAAATTACGACTTTTTTTTTTACCCAACATATACCAAGTACTGAAAGCAGTGTTTGGTCACATTTGTCCCAAACCCCCCTGCAGTTTTCAAAATATCCCAAACATCCCAATTTCCAGGCCTGAGCCATATTTTGGAGCCAAATTCTGGCTCTCTGCACGTATTCGCAGTTTGAAATTACGACTTTTTATACCCAACATATGCCAAGTACTGAAAGCGGCAGTGAGTCACATTTTGCTCAAACTCCCCTGCAGTTTTCAAAATATCCCAAACATCCCACTTTCATGGCCTGAGCCATATTTTGGAGCCAAATTCAAGCTCTCTGCACGTATTCGCAGTTTGAAATTATGAATTTTTATACCCAACATATGCCAAGTTCTGTAAGCAGCGTTTGGTCATATTTGTCCCAAACCCCCCTGCAGTTTTCAAAATATCCCAAACATCCCAATTTCGAGGACTGAGCCAAATTTTGGAGCCAAATTCTGGCTCTATGCACGTATTCGCAGTTTGAAATTACGACATTTTATACCCAACATATGCCAAGTCCTGAAAGAGACAGTGAGTCACATTTCGCAAAAACACCCCTGCAGTTTTCGAAATATCCCAAATATCCCAATTTCGAGGCCTGAGCCATATTTTGGAGCCAACTTCTGGCTCTCTGCACGTATTCGCAGTATGAAATTACGAATTTTTTATACCCAACATATGCCAAGTACTGAAAGCGGCGTTTGGTTACATTTGTCCCAAACCTCCCTGCAGTTTTCAAAATATCCCAAACATCACAATATCGAGGCCTGAGCCATATTTTGGAGCCAAATTCTGGCTCTCTGCACGTATTCGCAGTTTGATATTACGATTTTTATACCCAACATATGCCAAGTACTGAAAGCAGTGTTTGGTCACATTTGTCCCAAACCCCCCTGCAGTTTTCAAAATATCCCAAACATCCCAATTTCGAGGCCTTAGCCATATTTTAGAGCCAAATTCTGGCTCTATGCACGTATTCGCGGTTTGAAATTACGACATTTTATACCCAACATATGCCAAGTCTTGAAAGCGGCAGTGAGTCACATTTCGCACAAACTCCCCTGGAGTTTTCGAAATATCCCAAATATCCCAATTTCGAGGCCTGAGCCATATTTTGGAGCCATATTCTGGCTCTCTGCACGTATTCGCAGTTTGAAATTACGACTTTTTTATACCCAACATATGCCAAGTCTTGAAAGCGGCAGTGAGTCACATTTCGCACAAACTCCCCTGCAGTTTTCAAAATATCCCAAACATCCCAATTTCGAGGCCTGAGCCATATTTTGGAGCCAAATTCTGGCTCTCTGCACGTATTCGCAGTTTGAAATTACGACTTTTTTATACCCAACATATGCCAAGTACTGAAAGCGGCGTTTGGTCACATTTGTCCCAAACCCCCCCTGCAGTTTTCAAAATATCCCAAACATCCCAATTTTGAGGCCTGAGCCATATTTTGGAGCCAAATTTTGGCTCTCTGCACGTATTCGCAGTATGAAATTACGACTTTTTATACCCAACATATGCCAAATACTGAAAGCGGCAGTGAGTCACATTTTGCACAAACTCCCCTGCAGTTTTCGAAATATCCCAAATATCCCAATTTCGAGGACTGAGCCATATTTTGGAGCCAAATGCTGGCTCTCTGCACGTATTCGCAGTTTGAAATTACGACTTTTTTATGCCCAACATATGCCAAGTACTGAACGCGGCATTTGGTCACATTTGTCCCAATCCCCCCACTGTAGTTTTCAAAATATCCCAAACATCCCTATTTCGAGGCCTGAGCCAAATTTTGGAGCCAAATTCTGGCTCTATGCATGTATTCGTGGTTTGAAATGACGACATTTTATACCCAACATATGCCAAGCCCTGAAAGCGGCAGTGAGTCACATTTCGCACAAACTCCCCTGCAGTTTTCGAAATATCCCAAATATCCCAATTTCGAGGACTGAGCCATATTTTGGAGCCAAATTCTGGCTCTCTGCACGTATACGCAGTTTGAAACAACGACTTTTTTATACCCAACATATGCCAAGTACTGAAAGCGGCGTTTGGTTACATTTGTCCCAAACCTCCCTGCAGTTTTCAAAATATCCCAAACATCACAATATCGAGGCCTCAGCCATATTTTGGAGCCAAATTCTGGCTCTCTGCACGTATTCGCAGTTTGATATTAGGATTTTTATACCCAACATATGCCAAGTACTGAAAGCGGCAGTGAGTCACATTTTGCACAAACTCCCCTGCAATTTTCGAAATATCATAAATATCCCAATTTTGAGGCCTGAGCCATATTTTTGAGCCAAATTCTGGCTCTCTGCACGTATTCGCAGTTTGAAATTACGACTTTTGTATACCCAATTTATGCCAAGTACTGAAAGCGGCGTTTGGTAACCTTTGTCCCAAACCCTCCTGCAGTTTTCAAAATATCTCAAACATCCCAATTTCGAGGCCTGAGCCATATTTTGGAGCCAAATTCTGGCTCTATGCACGTATTCGAGGCTTGAAATTACGATATTTTATACCCAACATATGCCAAGTCCTGAAACCGGCAGTGAGTCACATTTCGCACAAACTCCCCTGCAGTTTTCGAAATATCCCAAATATCCAAATTTCGAGGCCTGAGCCATATTTTGGAGCCAAATTCTGGCTCTATGCACGTATTCGCAGATTGAAATTACGACTTTTTATACCCAACATATGCCAATTCCTGAAAGCGGCAGTAAGTCACATTTTGCACAAACTTCCTTCCAGTTTTCGAAATATCCCAAATATCCCAATTTCGAGGCCTGAGCAATATTTTCGAGCCAAATTCTGGCTCTCTGCACGTATTCGCAGTTCGAAATTACGACTTTTTATACCCAACATATGCCAAGTACTGAAAGCAGCAGTGAGTCACATTTTGCACAAACTCCCCTGCAGTTTTCAAAATATCCCAAACATCCCACTTTCGAGGCCTGAGCCATATTTTGGAGCCAAATTCAAGCTCTCTGCACGTATTCGCAGATTGAAATTACGACTTTATATACAAAACATATGCCAAGTACTGTAAGCGACGTTTGGTCATATTTGTCCCAAACCTCACTGCAGTTTTCAAAATGTCTCAAACATCCCAATTTCGACGCCTGAGCCATATTTTGGAGCCAAATTCTGGCTCTCTGCACGTATTCGCAGTTTGAAATTACGACTATTTATTCAAACATATGCCAAGTCCTGAAAGCGGCAGTGAGTCACATTTTGCACAAACTCCCTTGCAGTTTTCGAAATATCCCAAATATCTCAATTTCGACACCTGAGCCATATTTTGGAGCCAAATTCTGGCTCTCTGCACGTATTCGCTGTTTGAAATTACGACTTTTTATACCCAACATATGCCAAGTACAGAAAGCAGCAGTGAGTCACATTTTGCACAAACTCCCCTGCAGTTTTTAAAGTTTTCAAAACATCCCACTTTCGAGGCCTGAGCCATATTTTGGAACCAAATTCAAGCACTCTGCACGTATTCGCAGTTTGAAATTAGGACTTTTTATACCCAACATATGCAAAGTTCTGAAAGCGGCTTTTGGTCAAATTTGTCCCAAACCCCCCTGCAGTTTTCAAAATATCCCAAATATCCCAATTTCGATACCTGAGCCATATTTTGGGTCAAACTCTGGCTCTCTGCACGTATTCGCAGTTTGAAATTACGAATTTTTTATACCCAATATATGCCAAGTACTGAAAGCGGCGTTTGGTAACATTTGTCCCAAACCCCCTTGCAGTTTTCAAAATATCCCAAACATCCCAATTTCGAGGCCTGAGCCATATTTTGGAGCCAAATTCTGGCTCTATGCACGTATTCGCGGTTTGAAATTACGACATTTTATACCCAACATATGCCAAGTCTTGAAAGCGGCAGTGAGTCACATTTCGCACAAACTCCCCTGCAGTTTTCGAAATATCCCAAATATCCCAATTTCGACGACTGAGCCAAATTTTGGAGCCAAATGCTGGCTCTCTGCACGTATTCGCTGTTTGAAATTACGACTTTTTTATGCCCAACATATGCCAAGTACTAAACGCGGCGTTTGGTCACATTTGTCCCAAACCCCCCCCCTCCCTGTGGTTTTCAAAATATCCCAAACATCCCTATTTCGAGGCCTGAGCCAAATTTTGGAGCCAAATTCTGGCTCTATGCACGTATTCGTGGTTTGAAATTACGACATTTTATACCCAACATATGACAAGTCCTGAAAACGGCGTTTGGTCACATTTAGCCCAATCCCCCCTGCAGTTTTCGAAATATCCCAAATATCCCAATTTCGAGGCCTGAACCATAATTTGGAGCCAAATTCTGGGTCTCTGCACGTATTAGCAGTTTTTAATTGCAAATTTTATACTCAACATATGCCAAGTACTGAAAGCGGCATTTGGTCACATTTGTCCCAAACCTCCCTGCAGTTTTCAAAATATCCCAAACATGCTAATTTCGAGGCCTGAGAAATATTTTGAAGCCAAATTCTGGCTCTCTGCACGTATTCGCAGTTTGAAATTACGACTTTTTATACCCAACATATTCCAGGTACTGAAAGCAGCAGTGAGTCACATTTTGCACAAACTCCCCTGCAGTTTTCAAAATATCCCCAATATCCCAATTTCGAGGCCTGAGTCTTATTTTGGAACCAAATTTTCGCTCTCTGCAAGTATTCGAAGTTTGATATTACGATTTTTATACCCAACATATGCCAAGTACTGAAAGCGGCAGTGAGTCACATTTTGCACAAACTATCCTGCAGTTTTCAAAATATCCCAAACATCCCAACTTCGAGGCCTAAACCATATTTTGGAGCCAAATTCTTGCTCTCTGCACGTATTCGCAGTTTGAAATTACGACTTTTTTTATGCCCAACATATGCCAAGTACTGAACGCGGCGTTTGGTCACGTTTGTCCCAAACCCCCCTGGTAGTTTTCAAAATATCCCAAACATCCCTATTTCGAGGCCTGAGCCAAATTTTGGAACCAAATTCTGGCTCTATTCACGTATTCGTGATTTGAAATTACGACATTTTATACCCAACATATGCCAAGCCCTGAAAGCGGCAGTGAATCACATTTCGCACAAACTCCACTGCAGTTTTCGAAATATACCAAATATCCCTATTTTGAAGCCTGAGCCATATTTTGGAGCCAAATTCTGGCTCTCTGCACGTATTCGCAGGTTGAAATTACGACTTTTTATACCCAACATATGCCAAGTACTGAAAGCGGCGTTTGGTCACATTTGTCCCAAACCTCCCAGCAGTTATCAAAATATCCCAAACATCCCAATTTCGAGGCATGAGCCATATTTTGGAGCCAAATTCTGGCTATCTGCACGTATTTGCAGTTTGAAATTATGAATTTATATACCCAACATATGCCAAGTACTGAAAGCGGCGTTTCATCACTTTTGTCCCAAACCTCCCTGCAGTTTTCAGAATATCCCAAACATCCCAATTTCAAGGCCTGAGCCATATTTTGGAGTCAAATTCTGGCTCTATGCACGTATTCGCAGATTAAAATTACGACTTTTTATACCCAACATATGCCAAGCCCTGAAAGCAGCATTGAGTCACATTTTGCACAAACTCCCCTGCAGTTTTCAAAATATCCCAAACATCGCAATTTTGAGGCCTGATCCATATTTTGTAGCCAAATTCTGGCTCTCTGCACGTATTCGAAGTTTTAAATTACGACTTTTTATACTCAACATATGCCAAGTCCTGAAAGCGGCAGTGAGTCACATTTCGCACAAACTCCCCTGCAGTTTTCGAAATATCCCAAACATCCCAATTTCGAGGCCTGAGCCAAATTTTGGAGCCAAATTCTGGCTCTCTGCACGTATTCGCAGTTTGAAATTGCAAATTTTATACTCAACATATGCCAAGTACTAAAAGCGGCATTTGGTCACATTTGTCCCAAACCTCCCTGCAGTTTTCAAAATATCCCAAACATGCTAATTTCGAGGCCTGAGAAATATTTTGAAGCCAAATTCTGGCTCTCTGCACGTATTCGCAGTTTGAAATTACGACTTTTTTTATGCCCAACATATGCCAAGTACTGAAAGCGGCGTTTGGTCACATTTGTCCCAAACCCCCAAAGCAGTTTTCAAAATATCCCAAATATCCCAATTTCGAGGCCTGAGCCATATTTTGGAGCCAAATTCTGGGTCTCTGCACGTATTCGCAGTTTGAAATTACGACTTTTTATACCCAACATATGCCAAGTACTGAAAACGTTGTTTGGTCACATTTGTCCCAAACCCCCCTGCAGTTTTCAAAATATCCCAAATATCCCAATTTCGAGGCCTGAGCCATATTTTGAAGCCAAATTCTGGCTCTCTGCACGTATTCGCAGTTTAAAATTACGACTTTTTTATACCCAACATATGCCAAGTACTGGAAGCGGCGTTTGGTAACATTTGTCCCAAACCCCTCCCTGCAGTTTTCAAAATATCCCAAACATTCCAATTTCGAGGCCTGAGCCATATTTTGAAGCCATATTCTGGCTCTATGCTCGTATTCACGGTTTGAAATTACGACATTTACAACATATGCCAAGTCCTGATAACAGCAGTGAGTCACATTTCGCACAAACTCCCCTGCAGTTTTCGAAATATCCCAAACATCCCAATTTCGAGGCCTGAGCCAAATTTTGGAGCCAAATTCTGGCTCTCTGCACGTATTCGCAGTTTGAAATTACGACTTTTTTTATGCCCAACATATGCCAATTACTGAAAGCGGCGTTTGGTCACATTTGGAGCAATCCCCCCCTGCAGTTTTCAAAATATCCCAAACATCCCAATTTTAAGGCCTGATTCACATTTTGGAGCCAAATTCTGGCTCTCTGCACGTATTCGCAGTTTGAAATTACGATTTTTTATACCCAATATATGCCAAGTAATGAAAGTGGCAGTTAGTCACATTTTGCACAAACCCCCCTGCAGTTTTCAAAATATCCCAAATATCCCAATTTCGAGGCCTGAGCCATATTTTGGAGCCAAATTCTGGCTCTCTGCACGTGTTCGCGGTTTGAAATTACGATTTTCATACCCAACATATGCCAAGTACTGAAAGTGGAAGTTAGTCACATTTTGCACAAACTCCCCTGCAGTTTTCAAAATATCCCAAACATCCAAATTTCGAGGCCTGAGCCATATTTTGTAGCCAAATTCTGGCTCTCTGCACGTATTCGCAGTTTGAAATTACGACTTTTTATACTCAACTTATGCCAAGTTCTGAAAGCAGCGTTTGGTCATATTTGTCCCAAACCCCCCTGCAGTTTTCAAAATATCCCAAATATCCCAATTTCGAGGCCTTAGCCATGTTTTGGAGCCTAATTCTGGCTCTCTGCACATATTCGCAGTTTGAAATTGCGACTTGTTTATGCCCAACATATGCCAAGTACTAAAAGCGGCGTTTGGTCACATCTGTCCCAATCCACCCTGCAGTTTTCAAAATATCCCAAACATCCCAATTTCGAGGCCTGAGCCATATTTTGGAGTCAAATTCTGGCTCTCTGCACGTATTCGCAGTTTGAAATTTCTGCTTTTTATACCCAACATAAGCCAAGTACTGAAAGAGGCAGAGAGTCACATTTTGCAGAAACTCCCCTGCAGTTTTCAAAATATCCCAAATATTCCTATTTCGAGGCCTGAGCTATATTTTGGAGCCAAACTCTGGCTCTCAGCACGTATTCGCAGTTTGAAATTACGAATTTTTATACACAACATATGCCAAGTACTGAAAGCGGCGTTTGGTCATATTTGTCCCAAACCCCCCCGTAGTTTTCAAAATATCCCAAACATCCTAATTTCGAGGCCTGAGCCATATTTTGGAGCAAAATTCTGGCTCTCTGCACGTATTCGCAGTTTCAAATTACGAATTTTTTATACCCAACATATGCCAAGTACTGAAAGCGGCGTTTGGTCACATTTGTCCCAATCCCCCCCTGCAGTTTTCAAAATATCCCAAACATCCCAATTTCGAGGCCTCAGCAATATTTTGGAGCCAAATTCTGGCTCTATGCACGTATTCGCGGTTTGAAATTACGACATTTTATACCCAACATATGCTGAGTCCTGAAAGCGGCAGTGAGTCACATTTCGAACAAACTCCCCTGCAGTTTTCGAAATATCCTAAATATCCCAATTTCGAGGCCTGAGCCATATTTTGGAGCCAAATTCTGGCTCTCTGGACATACTCGCAGTTTAAAATTACGACTTTTTATACCCAACATATGCCAATGCGTTTGGTCACATTTGTCTCAATCCCCCCTGCAATTTTCAAAATATCCCAAACATCCCAATTTCGAGGCCTGAGCCATATTTTAGAGCCAAATTCTGGCTCTCTGCACGTATTCGCAGTTTGAAATTATGGCTTTATATACCCAACATATGCCAAGTACTGCAAGCGGCGTTTGGTCACATTTGTCCCAAACCTCCCTGCAGTTTTCTAAATATCCCAAACATCCCAATATCGAGGCCTGAGTCATATTTTGGAGCCAACGTCTGGCTCTCTGCACGTATTCGCAGTTTGAAATTACGACTTTTTATACCCAACATATGCCAAGTACTAAAAGCGGCGTTTGGTCACATCTGTCCCAATCCCCCCTGCAGTTTTCAAAATATCCCAAACATCTCAATTTCGAGGCCTGAGCCATATTTTGGAGCCAAATTCTGGCTCTCTGCACGTATTCGCAGTTTGAAATTACGACTTTTTATACCCAACATATGCCAAGTACTGAAAGCAGCAGTGAGTCACATTTTGCACAAAATTCCCTGCAATTTTCAAAATATCCCAAATATCCCAATTTCGAGGCCCGAGCCATGTTTTGTAGCCAAATTCTGGCTCTCTGCACGTATTCGCAGTTTGAAATAACGATTTTTATACCCAACATCTTCCAAGTACTGAAAGCAGCAGTGAGTCACATTTTGCACAAAATTCCCTGCAGTTTTTAAAATATCCCAAATATCCCAATTTCGAGGCTTGAGCCATATTTTGGAGCCAAATTCTGGCTCTCTGCACGTATTCGCAGTTTGAAATTGCTACTTTTTTATGCCCAACATATGCCAAGTACTGTAAGCGGCGTTTGGTCACTTTTGTCCCAAACCTCCCTGCAGTTTTCTAAATATCCCAAACATCCCAATATCGAGGCCTGAGTCATATTTTGGAGCCAACGTCTGGCTGTCTGCACGTATTCATATTTTGATATTACGACTTTTTATACCCAACATATGCCAAGTACTAAAAGTGGCAGTGAGTCACATTTTGCGCAAACTCCCCTGCAGTTTTCAAAATATCCCAAACATCCCAATTTCGAGGCCTGAGCCATATTTTGTAGCCAAATTCTGGCTCTCTGCACGTATTCGCAGTTTGAAATTACGACTTTTTATACCCAACTTATGCCAAGTTCTGAAAGCAGCGTTTGGTCATATTTGTCCCAAACCCCCCTGCAGTTTTCAAAATATCCCAAATATTCCACTTTCGAGGCCCGAGCCATATTTTGGAGCCAAATTCTGGCTTTCTGCACGTACTCGCAGTTTGAAATTATGACTTTTTTATACCCAACATATGCCAAGTACTGAGAGTGGCAGTGACTCACATTTTGCTAAACTCCCCTGCATTTTTCAAAATATCCTAAACATCTCAATTTCGAGCCCTGAGCCATATTTTGGAGCCAAATTCTGGCTCTCAGCACGTATTCGCAGTTTGAAATTATGACTTTTTATACCCAACAAATGCCAAGTACTGAAAGCGGTGTTTGGACACATTTGTCCCAAACCTCCCTGCAACTTTCAAAATATCCTAAACATGCTAATTTCGAGGCCTGACCCATAGTTTGGAGCAAAATTCTGGCTCTCTGCACGTATTCGCAGTTTGAAATTACGACTTTATATACCTAACATATGCCAAGTACTGAAAGCGGCGTTTGGTCACATTTGTCCGAAACCTCCCTGCAGTTTTCAAAATAATACAAACATCCCAATTTCGAGGCCTGAGCCAGAATTTTGGAGCCAAATTCTGGCTCTATGCACGAATTCGAAGATTGAAATTACGACTTTTTATACCCAACATATGCCAAGTCCTGAAAGCGGCAGAGAGTCACATTTTGCACAAACTCCCCTGCAGTTTTCGAAATATCCCAAATATCCCAATTTTGAGGCCTGAGCCATATTTTGGAGCCTAATTCTGGCTATCTGCACGTATTCGCAGTTTGAAATTACGAATTTTTATACCCAACATATGCCAAGTACTGAAAGCAGCAGTGAGTCACATTTTGCACAAACTCCCCTGCAGTTTTCAAAATATCCCAAATATCCCAATTTCGAGGCCTTAGCCATGTTTTGGAGCAAAATGCTGGCACTCTGCACGTATTCACAGTTTGAAATTGCGACTTGTTTATGCCCAACATATGCCAAGTACTAAAAGCGGCGTTTGGTCACATCTGTCCCAATCCCCCCTGCAGTTTTCAAAATATCCCAAACATCTCAATTTCAAGGCCTGAGCCATATTTTGGAGCAAAATGCTGGCTCTCTGCACGTATTCGCAGATTGAATTTATGACTTTTTATACCCAACATATGCCGAGTCCTGAAAGCGGCAGAGAGTCACATTTCGAACAAACTCCCCTGCAGTTTTCAAAATATCCCAAACATCCCAATTTCGAGGCCTCAGCAATATTTTGGAGCCAAATTCTGGCTCTATGCACGTATTCGCGGTTTGAAATTACGACATTTTATACCCAACATATGCCGAGTCCTGAAAGCGGCAGAGAGTCACATTTCGAACAAACTCCCCTGCAGTTTTCGAAATATCCTAAATATCCCAATTTCGAGGCCTGAGCCATATTTTGGAGCCAAATTCTGGCTCTCTGCACATACTCGCAGTTTAAAATTACGACTTTTTATACCCAACATATGCCAATGCGTTTGGTCACATTTGTCTCAATCCCCCCTGCAATTTTCAAAATATCCCAAACATCCCAATTTCGAGGCCTGAGCCATATTTTGGAGCCAAATTCTGGCTCTCTGCACGTATTCGCAGTTTGAAATTACGACTTTTTTATACCTTACATATGCCAAGTACTGAAAGCGGCGTTTGGTCACATTTGTCCCAAACCCCCCGTGCAGTTTTCAAAATATCCCAAACATCCCAATTTCGAGGCCTGAGCCATATTTTGGAGCCAAATTCTGGCTCTCTGCACGTATTCGCAGTTTGAAATTACGACTTTTTTATACCTTACATATGCCAAGCACTGAAAGCGGCGTTTGGTCACATTTGTCCCAAACCCCCCGTGCAGTTTTCAAAATATCCCAAACATCCCAATTTCGAGGCCTGAGCCATATTTTGGAGCCAAATTCTGGCTCTCTGCACGTATTCGCAGTTTGAAATTATGGCTTTATATACCCAACATATGCCAAGTACTGAAAGCGGCGTTTGGTCACATTTGTCCCAAACCTCCCTGCAGTTTTCTAAATATCCCAAACATCCCAATATCGAGGCCTGAGTCATATTTTGGAGCCAACGTCTGTCTCTCTTCACGTATTCGCAGTTTGAAATTACGACTTTTTATACCCAACATATGCCAAGTACTAAAAGCGGCGTTTGGTCACATCTGTCCCAATCCCCCCTGCAGTTTTTAAAATATCCCAAATATCCCAATTTCGAGGCTTGAGCCATATTTTGTAGCCAAATTCTGGCTCTCTGCACGTATTCGCAGTTTGAAATTACGACTTTTTATACCCAACATATGCCAAGTACTAAAAGCGGCGTTTGGTCACATCTGTCCCAATCCCCCCTGCAGATTTCAAAATATCCCAAACATCTCAATTTCAAGGCCTGAGCCATATTTTGGAGCCAAATTCTGGCTCTCTGCACGTATTCGCAGTTTGAAATTACGACTTTTTATACCCAACTTATGCCAAGTACTGAAAGCGGCGTTTGGTCATATTTGTCCCAAACCTCCCTGCAGATTTCAAAATATCCCAAACATCCCAATTTCGATGCCTGAGCCAAATTTTGGAGCCAAATTCTGGCTCTATGCCCGTATTTGCATTTTGAAATTACGACTTTTTTATACCCAACATATGCCAATGCGTTTGGTCACATTTGTCTCAATCCCCCCTGCAGTTTTCAAAATATCCCAAACATCCCAATTTCGAGGCCTGAGCCATATTTTGGAGCCAAATTCAAGCTCTCTGCACGTATTCGCAGTTTGAAATTACGACTTTTTATACCCAACATATGCCATGTACTGAAAGCGGCGTTTGGTCACATTTGTCCCAAACTTCCCTGCAGTTTTCAAAATATCCCAAAAATCCCAATATCAAGGACTGAGCCATATTTTGGAGCCAAATTCTGGCTCTATGCACGTATTCGCAGTTTGAAATTAAGACTTTTTATACCCAACATATACCAAGTCCTGAGAGAGGCAGTGAGTCACATTTTGCACAAACTTCCCTGCTGTTTTCGAAATATCCCAAATATCCCAATTTCGAGGCCTGAGCCATATTTTGGAGCCAAATTCTGGCTTTCTGCACGTATTCGCAGTTTGAAATTGCGACTTTTTTATACCCAACATATGGCAAGTACTGAAAGCGGCGTTTGGTCACATTTGTCCCAAACCTCCCTGCAGTTTTCAAAATATCCCAAATATCCCAATTTCGAGGCCTCAGCAATATTTTGGAGCCAAATTCTGGCTCTATGCACGTATTCGCGGTTTGAAATTACGACATTTTATACAGAACATATGCCAAGTACTGATCAGCGGCGTTTGGTCA
Source organism: Procambarus clarkii (assembly GCF_040958095.1). Lineage (NCBI taxonomy): Eukaryota > Metazoa > Arthropoda > Malacostraca > Decapoda > Cambaridae > Procambarus > Procambarus clarkii. The sequence goes on along the minus strand of NC_091230.1, from coordinate 1,524,108 downwards.
CATTTGTCCCAAACCCCCCCTGCAGTTTTCAAAATATCCCAAACATCCCAATTTCGAGGCCTGAGCTATATTTTTGAGCAAAATTCTGGCTCACTGCACGTATTCGCAGTTTGAAATTATTACTTTTTATACCCAACATATGCCAAGTCCTGAAAGCGGCGTTTGGTCACATTTGTCCCAAACCCCCCTGCAGTTTTAAAAATATCCCAAACATCCCAGTTTCAAGGACTGAGCCATATTTTGGAGCCAAATTTTGGCTCTCTGCACGTATTCGCAGTTTGAAATTATGACTTTTTTATACCCAACATATGCCAAGTACTGAAAACGGCGTTTGGTCACATTTGTCCCAAACCCACCCTGCAGTTTTCAAAATATCCCAAACATTCCAATTTCGAGGCCTGAGCCATATTTTGGAGCCAAATTCTGGATCTCTGCACGTATTCGCAGTTTGATATTACGACTTTTTATACCCAACATATGCCAAGTACTTAAAGCGGCAGTGAGTCACATTTTGCACAAATTCCCCTGCAGTTTTCAAAATATCCCAAACATCCCAATTTCGAGGCCTGAGCCATATTTTGGAGCCAAATTCTGGCTCTCTGCACGTATTCGCAGTTTGAAATTTCGACTTTTTTATACCCAACATATGCCAAGTACTGAATGCGGCGTTTGGTCACATTTGTCCCAAACCCTCCTTCAGTTTTCGAAATATCCTAAATATCGCAATATCGAGGCCTGAGCCGTATTTTGGAGCCAAATTTTGGATCTCTGCACATATTCGCAGTTTAAAATTGCGACTTTTTTATACCCAACATATGACAAGTCTTGAAAACGGCGTTTGGTCACATTTAGCCCAATCCCCCCTTCAGTTTTCCAAATATCCCAAACATCCCAATTTTATGGCCTGATTCACATTTTGGAGCCAAATTCTGGCTCTCTGCACGTATTCGCACTTTGAAATTACGACTTTTTATACCCAACATTTGCCAAGTTCTGAAAGCGGCGTTTGGTCATATTTGTCCCAAACCCACCCGCAGTTTTTAAAATATCCCAAACATCCCAATTTCGAGGCCAGAGCCATATTTTAGAGCCAAATTCTGGCTCTATGCATGTATTCGCAGTTTAAAATTACGACTTTTTATACCCAACATTTGCCAAGTCCTGAAAGTGGCAGTGAGTCACATTTTGCACAAACTCCTCTGCAGTTTTCGAAATATCCTAAATATCCCAATTTCGAAGCCTGAGCCATATTTTGGACCCAAATTCTGGCTCTCTGCACGTACTCGCAGTTTGAAATTACTACTTTTTATACCCAACATATGCCAAGTACTGAAAGCGGCGTTTGGTCACATTTGTCCCAAACCTCCCTGCAGTTTTCAAAATATCCCAAATATCCCAATTTCGAGGCCTGAGCTATATTTTAAAGACAAATTCTGGCTCTCTGCACGTATTCGCATTTCGATATTACGACTTTTTATACCCAACATATGCCAAGTACTGAAAGCGGCGTTTGGTCACATTTGTCCCAAACTTCCTTGCAGTTTTCAAAATATCCCAAATATCTCAATTTCGAGGCCTGAGCCATATTTTGGAGCCAAATTTTGGCTCTCTGCACGTATTCGCAGTTTGATATTACGACTTTTTATACCCAACATATGCCAAGTACTGGACGAGGCAGTGAGTCACATTTTGCACAAACTCCCCTGCAGTTTTCAAAATATCCCAAACATCCCAATTTCGAGGCCTGAGCCATATTTTAGAGCCAAATTCTGGCTCTCTGCACCTATTCGCTTTTTGAAATTGCGACTTTTTTATACCCAACATATTCGAAGTACTGAAAGCGGCATATGGTCACATTTGTCCCAAACCTCCCTGCAGTTTTCAAAATATCCCAAACATCCCAATATTGAGGCCTGAGCCATATTTTGGAGCCAAATTCTGGCTCTCTGCACGTATTCGCAGTTTGAAATTACGACTTTTTATACCCAACATATGCCAAGTACTGAAAGGGGCAGTGAGCTACATTTTGCACAAACTCCCCTGTAGTTTTCAAAATATCCCAAACTTCCCAATTTCGAGGCCTGAGCCATATTTTGGAGCCAAATTCAGGCTCTCTGCACGTATTCGCAGTTTGAAATTACGACTTTTTATACCCAAAATATGCCAAGTACTGAAAGCGGCGTTTGGTCACATTTGTCCCAAACCTCCCTGCAGTTTTCAAAATATCCCAAATATCCCAATTTCGAGGCCTGAGCTATATTTTATAGCCAAATTCTGGCTCTCTGCACGTATTCGCAGTTCGATATTACGACTTTTTATAGCCAGCATATGCCAAGTACTGAAAGCGGCAGTGAGTCACATTTTGCACAAACTCCCCTGCAGTTTTCAAAATATCCCAAATATCCCAATTTCGAGGCCTGAGCCATATTTTGGAGCCAAATTCTGGCTCTCTGCACGTATTCGCAGTTTGATATTACGACTATTTATATCCAACATATGCCAAGTACTGAAAGCGGCAGTGAGCCACATTTTGCACAAACTCCCCTGCAGTTTTCAAAATATCCCAAATATCCCAATTTCGAGGCCTGAGCCATATTTTGGAGCCAAATTCTGGCTCTCTGCACTTATTCACAGTTTGAAATAACGACTCTTTTTATACCCAACATATGCCAAGTACTGTAAGCGGCGTTTAGTCACATTTGTCCCAATCCCACCTTCAGTTTTCAAAATATCCCAAACATCCCAATTTCGAGGCCTGAGCCATATTTTGGAGCTAAATTCTGGCTCTCTGCACGTATTCACAGTTTGAAATTACGACTTTTTATACCCAACATATGCCAAGTACTGAAAGCGGCAGTGAATCACATTTTGCACAAACTCCCCTGCAGTTTTCAAAATATTGCAAACATCCCAATTTGGGACAAATATGACCAAACGCCGCTTTCAATACTTGGCATATGTTGGGTATAAAAAAGTCGCAATTTCAAACTTCGAATACGTGCAGAGAGCCAGAATTTGGCTCCAAAATATGGCTCAGGCCTCGAAATTGGGATATTTGGAATATTTTGAAAACTGCAGGGAGGTTTGGGACAAATGTGACCAAATGCCGCTTTCAGTACTTGGCATATGTTGGGTATAAAAAGTCGTAATTTCAAACAGCGATTACGTGCAGAGAGCCAGAATTTGGCTCCAAAATATGGCTCAGGCCTCAAAATTGGGATATTTGGGATATTTTGAAAACTGCAGGGGGGTTTGTGCAAAATGTGGCTCACTGCCGCTTTCAGTACTTGGCATATGTTGGGTATAAAAAGTCGTATTTTCAAACTGCGAATACGTGCAATGAGCTAGAGTTTGGCTCCAAAATATCGCTCAGGCCTCGAAATTGGGATGTTTGGGGTATTTTGAAAACTGCAGGGGAGTTTTGCGCAAAATGTGACTCACTGCCGCTTTCAGTACTTGGCATATGTTGGGTATAAAAAGTCGTAATATCAAACTGCGAATACGTGCAGAGAGCCAGAATTTGGTTTCAAAATATGGCTCAGGTCTCAATATTGGGATGTTTGGGATATTTTGAAAACTGAAGGGAGGTTTGGGACAAATGTGACCAAACGCCGCTTTCATTACTTCGCATATGTTGGGCATAAAAAAGGCTTAATATTAAACTGCGAATTCGTGCAGAGAGCCAGAATTTGGCTCCAAAATATGGCTCAGGCCTCGAAATTGGGATGTTTTGGATATTTTGAAAACTGCAGGGAGGTTTTGGGACAAATGTGATCAAATGCCTTTCTCAGTACTTGGCATATGTTGGGTATAAAAAGTCGTAATTTCAAACTGCGAATACGTGTAGAGAGCCAGAATTTGGCTCCAAAATATGGCTCAGGCCTCGAAATTGGGATGTTTGCGATATTTTGAAAATTTGCAGGGGAGTTTGTGCAAAATGTGACTCACTGCCGCTTTCAGTACTTGGCATATGTTGGGTATAAAAAGAAACTTAAAATTTGGTAACTAGAAAAAGAGTAGTGCTCAGAACACTACCCTGGGGTACACCCTCATACTGCCTAAAAGAGGCAGAGAGAGTGGAACCAAGCTGCACACGAAAGGAACGACGAGAGAGGAAACTCTGGAGGAAGAGAGGGAGATTCCCACATAGGCCAAAAGAATGAAGTTGAGACAGAATATGATACCGCCAGGTAATGTCTAAGTCTTTTCCAGGTCAAAAAGGACGGCAACAACGGAGGTCTTCGCAGGAACAGCAGTACGAATATAGACCTCCAAGTTTACCAGGATATCCGTTGTGCTGCGGCACTTGCGAAAACCAAATTGAGAAGGGGAGAGGTGGTGATAGTGTTCTAAGAACCACATCAAACGAACGTTAACCATACGTTCAAAGAGCTTGGAGACAACTCGTGAGGGCAATAGGGCGGAAGTCCTTGGGGAATGACCTGAGAGGCCCTAGTTTCCAAACAGGGAAGGACAACAGCATCGAGCCAGTCCTCAGAGACTGACGACGACTCCCAGACCTGATTGTACAGACTCAGTAAATACTGAGACGTGCACGGAGGGAGATGGCGTAGCATTTCATAATGAATAATGAATGCCTTCGGAGCCCGCCACCGTAGAACCGCAGAGAGCTAAGGCAGACTGAAGCTCAGAGAGAGAGAGAGAGAGAGAGAGAGAGAGGGGATCATTATAAGGAAGGCAAAGATGAGTACAGAAATCTAAAGGACGAGATTCAAGAATAGGCTTACGAAAAAGGAAGGATTGGGGAAGATGAGAACCAGAACTAACAGATGAAAAGTGGGAACCCAGTTCGGTCGCGACCTGCAACAGGTCCGCCACAAGAGCACCACGGAGGCGAAGGACCAGCGACACATTGGGAACGAACTTACCCGCTATC